>NC_064645.1:430073369-430376400 GCF_023864345.2 Schistocerca serialis cubense
GCGATTGGCTTCGTGTGCTGTCAATTTGGTAGTTGGACAGACAAATCTCTGCCGACCGATAATTTTCCGTAGATGTCCGACTAATAGCGACTTCTGGCGTTCCAGCTCTATTGAGTACGTGTGCCAAGAGAAGTTCGCCAAATAGTGCTTCACAATAGTTCACGACTGTTTGTGTTCATGATGCCTCCTGCTGAAGAAGAATTATCGTTTAAATTAAGATCTAGGGTTACGCCTGAGGACTCTTTCACTACTGATGAACACTTTCTGTTTCGAGCATGCAGTAAGCAGATCGACTGCTCTTTGAAGTCCCAAATAACAATATACACCTAGTTACGCGTACACAAAGAACAAGGCATAGCAATCGTCTAAGATTTTTTCATGATACGTCCTCCGTTTGTAAGATTACTGCTAAATTTTAGGATATTTGTTACCTAAGGATGGGATTCCGGATATTGCCTACTTTAACAAAAACTGCCCTCTCATGCACAAATTTTCGACTCATGTATCAAATTTAATATAGCGATCTGATTTCAGAGGACTTGTAGAAAATTACCTAGGCAGTGAAAACTTACTCCATTTAGCGCAACGATTTAAGTGGGCATAGCAGAGGACAACTAAATATAAGTGAACATGAGCAAACATATCAAACCTCTCATCGACCGTTGAAAAGAGTTTAAGCAACGTTGTTTGTAGTCAATTGCAGTGCTAATGGGCATATGAAACACTTTTGATACTGTAATACCCAAGGCGTCGAATAAACACACTTTCTGTAGAGCAAAGCACAACGTCTCCCCATCTGCGTGAGCACCAGAAGCTACCTTTCCTATTGAAAAGGTCACAAATGGCAAGAACATCATTATTATGATATAAAATCGCCATCTAAATGTTCTGTTTTCGCCCTGTCACCAGTAATGTAGACTTTTCTGTACAAGTGACAACTCCAAGTACAGCAAGAGGGCAGTTTGTTAGCAACCATCAACAGCACAGCATGTAGAACTTTGCTGTGGAGGTCCAAGCTGCCACTGTTGTTATAGAAGGCCAAGTTTGTGAGTTTGTGAAATGGTTTGTTGTTCTCATCAGAATCGACAGCAAACCAATACCAACAATTGTAGTTCAGGTATACATGCCGACGTACATTACGTTACGCTAGTTGCAAAATTTGCTTTGGAACATCGTGCAATATTTCCGCTTCAGCCCCTACAGTTTCATGAAGTTCCGATGGACTGCGGTGCTATACGTAGCCTTCAAAATGGCGTCTGTAACAGAGATGCATTCCAAACAGAGGGCTGTTATTGCGTTTCTTTTGTCAGAAAACCGGACATCGCAGATATTCATAGGCGAGTGCAGAACGTCACGGAGATGTAGCACTGAACAAAAGCACTGTCAGTCGGTGGGCGAGGCATCTGTCTTCATCGCAATAACGTCGAGCTAACCTGTACGATCTCCTGCATGCCGGTCGGCCAAACATAGCTATGACTCCTGCAGTTTCCACCTTGCGGATCACAACCAAACACCTCGCTGCACAGCTGGAAACCTCTGTTGGTAGTGCAGACACAGTCATCCACCAGTTGGGGTACCCAAAAATGTGCTCCCACTGGGCTCCTCACCGCCAATTAGAAGACCATAAAAAGCAACGAAAGACTTTTATCTAACTGGAATGGCTTGCGCGCTACGAGGTTCATCGTGACAACATCTTCCTAAGATCATCACAGGCGACTTCCTACCGAAAATATAACACCAGTGTAAATACAGAAAACTGCAACCAGTCACTTTTCCGTAATGGTTATTTATTCCACGAACCAGATTTCGAACCTTTTCCGACTCGTCTTCATATAGTGTATAGGAAGTTACATAAGCGTTTCAGAGCTTAATGCTAGGCGCTGGCTCTGATGGAAAACTCGTTAATACATCGCCATGAGAATTGCTTACATGTCGATTTGGATCCAAAATTTAATTTTGTGCTTACTGCGACTGTATAGGTGGACTTTTTGCCGGTAATATCCATCTGCCTGCTTCCATGCGATGGACAGTTGGTACTACATCACTCACTTTTACAAAATATGTTTGCATACACACTGTAATAAAGAAATTTTGCCAGCATACAGTATATGCTGCACAACTGTTACTTGTTGAAGAGCTCTTCACACAGCGATATGCCATAGGCCTGCTTTGGTCAAAAATGTTTTTTTTTTGTTTGTATGTATTTTTACTTGGGCAAATAATCAGAACTGTTGTTTATATGAATAAATCACAGCAAGAACGAACTTTAGATGACCTGGTGTCTTCGTTCTATTCACGTACAACACAGTAATTTAAGGGCAAATACTTTAATCAAGACCGTCATTAACATGAACGACCAGTAATAAAATAATACAAGCTTTACAGTATTTCCAGTGAACTGCAGCTGTTTGTATGACCATGAACATTATATTTAAAAAACAATAAGATTAAACTTAAAATCAACTGCTCAATTGTTTCTACTCTTGCATTAACACGATCTAGAAAATTAATGAAGGCATATTCTTTTTATTTCAGCTAAACATAATATATATGAAAGTACTGATTTATTTTAACAGTAGAGAGCTTGGACATTATAGACATATAGTGCAGGATTTATTCTGTGGCAGGATATTTACGTTGACATCAATGTAGTTATGTAAAGAAAGTAACAGAGGGGAGCATTGGGGCAGAGGATGGTGTTGGACCCCCATCCAAACTGCCCCCTTCCTCAACAACCTCCTTTCTACCCCTCTCTTTACATCCTCTTTACAGGGGTGATTGACTGATTAATAGTTTTGAACTATAAGTCTCCGAAATTTTGAAGGAAAAATTTATTTCTCCGTTCAGTCTGACCATTGAGTAGGTTGTAAGGAGTTGTATTTGTGTTGATAAAGAATTCAGTTTCTGCAAGAAGGTCTAGTATCATGACTTTGTTTCCAAGATGATGCATTTGGAGGTTCTGTTCTATGTTGTTTGCAGAATTAATTTGTTGGGCAAGATGTGTGGCAAAGCTGGATTTCTTCAGGTTGTCAAGATGGAGTGCATCCATGTGCTCTTTAAATTTCGTGAAGCTTCTACCAGTCTGTCCAGTGTAGAAGCTTCGACATGAGTTGCAGATGATTTTATATACACCTGACTTTTGATGCTGTTGTACAGTGCTTTTGGTACTGTGTATAATTTTATTCTGTATTTTACTGATGGAAAAGACCGTTACAATTTTGTTGCATGTCTTGAAGATGCAGTTTGGTGAGAAATCTTGCCTAGAAAAGGCAGGTTTACAAACGTGGTCTCCCTGTTTTTGGTGATTTTTCAGCAATTGGTTGGCTTCATTTTGTTGTATGGATTAGTTTATCTATTAAAACAGGACTGCTGGATGTAGCTGATTTAATAATTTCTATTTCTTTCGTCTTTCACTTGTGTCCGTAGGGATCTGAAGCGTGTGACTGTCTGGAAGATTGCGTTTTTACGTTGGTCTGGACGGCAAGAAGATTTATGTATGGTAATACTAGTGGTTGTTGGCTTCCTGAAAATTTGGAAGTTATGCTTTTGATTTTTATTTTAAATTTTTAATTCAAGATATTTAAGGCCTTCTGGTGTTTCATATTTTACAGTAAATTGAATTTTTGACGTAATCTATTAAGTTCTTTGGCAAGATGTTCTACATCTTTTATTGTTCCACTGAACATAACGAGTGTGTCATCAAAATAGCTTTTGTAAGTAGGTAACTTATCTTACAGCTGGGCTCTTGGATCTAAAAACTTGTTTTCAAGATGTCTGTTACCAAGCCTGTAAGACTACTACCACTTGCAATCTGTCTTTCTGAGCGTAAAACTTGTTGTTGAACAGAAAGAATTTGTGTGATAAAATAAGATCCAGAAGCTCTGTGAGATTTTAGATTTCATCTCTACCCATTGTTCCATGTCTGATTATGTCATTTCTTATTATACTACTAGTAATTGTTTCCTTGACAGGTATGTTTGTATATAAGGTGACTATATAAAGAGATGCAAGTCTAGGTGGGGATGGGATGGAGATATCTTTTATGCTACTGATGAGCTCATAAATTATTTTGACAGAGAAACTATTTTCAAATACATATGCCTTGCAGATAATGTCATAAATTTCCTTGTCATTTTACAGCTTGGACTATTAATGGATATTCTGGTTTACGGACCCTAGGTTCTGATTTCAGTTTTGGTGCTGATGGGTTCATCACTATACATGTCTTTGCTTCTATGGATATCAACAGGAAGTTGCAGTTTTTAAGTAATTTTGTATTTTCTGTTTGAATTTGGGAGTAGGGTCATATTCTACTTCTTTTATGTTATTATTTCCGAAGAATTCATCAGTTTTGTTAATACAATCCGATTCATATAAGAGAACAACTGTGATCTGCTGCCCTTCTCTGCTCTGAGAATGAGGACATCATCAGTTGAAAATTTCTTGTTTGCATCTCATAAGCCCTCTATTCATTATTCACCCTATTGCAATTTTTGTTCTGCTTAGTACTTCTCATAATAATGTTGTTTGCCTTAAGGGTTATAGTATTTTGTTCATTGTGTTTCAGTGTAGCAGTTGTGCATGCAATTTTTGTGCTCACTGCTTCAATATTTCCAGAATGAGATTTTCACTCTGCAGCGGAGTGTGCGCTGATATGAAACTTCCTGGCAGATTAAAACTGTGATTTCTGCTTCAATATTGTTTTTGTTTAGTGTGGAGGCAATACTGTGCTTAAGACCTTGGTTTGATGACTGCAATTCATTACTGCTGAAGCATGTTTTGTAGTTGTTATCAAAAATCTAATATTCTATTTTAGGACATATTCTAGAGAACTTTACTGCATTCTCTGAGAACAGGGCACTTATCTTTTTCTTATGTGTAAGTGAGATGATAGTACATTCTTTGTTGACATATAAACTGACATAGTCTAAACAAGGATGAACACATGAGCAATAAGTTTATGGTTTAGCTCTAGATGCATTTCTACGGCTGTGGATTGAGAAAATCCTTCTTCTTGAAAGTGATTTTACTTCAGTTTTTAACCAAACGACGGTTTTAACGGTGGTCTTCTGGAAATCTGAAGGGGTTATTCCGTTTGATCTCTCTCATGGAGCAACGATCAAATCTGAAATGTATTCTAAAGAAACGACTTCGGAGTGCTCATGCCACAAAAATGCAAACGAACTTTTTCTTCTCCATGACAACACAAGGCCTCACACAAGTCTACATATCCAAGAGGATCTCTCAAAACCTCACTGGACTGTTCCTCCTCATCCACCGAACAGATCCGATCTCGCACCTTCCGCCTTAGACCCAATTTAGGATGTACTCTGCAGGAAGCAGTACGTGAATGAAATGGGGGGGGGGGGGGTTGTTGATGCAGCAAGACGTTGGCTCAGACGTCGATAAGCAGAGTGGTCATGCAGGCATACAGGCCCTCCCAGTAAAGTGGTGTAAGGGATTCGCATTGAACGGAGATTATGTTGAAAAATAGGGTTTTGTGGTCCAAAGAGGAATTATATGGTGTATTTGGGTCCTGAATGAAACCAATCTGCTTTCAGATAAAATGTGTTCTATTACTTAATGAACGCCTTGACCGGCAAGGAATATTGAATTTAAAGTGTATTTGAATGTAAACTCCGATAATTTTCAGAATAGTAAGTAAATCATGGTAACGAGTATATTACTGTTGCCCAAGAAACATGCGACGCGCCTAGTTCCAATACATAATGAAATCAAGCAAATCAAGTTCAACACAAGTCACGAAGCATTTAAGAAGATTCACCGATAGGAAGAAAAAGAGGCAGAAAAAGTTTTTACTGAACCTAGATTTGAAAGTGCTCTTGGGTGCATTCATTGCAACTTTGGCTTTCTTCCCAGCAGCATTAATGCATTAGAATCCATCGGGCTGCCTTTGTAGGGATAGAAATAACTAAATAAGCTACGCCAAATGCGTTTGACATTCAAGGTGAGAGGGTTGTGAAAAAGTGGGACATTGTTTTTGACAAGAAATCCAGGCTTCCCGAATTTTGCTAATATCTGCAATATCCTAATTGGCGGTGGGGGGGGGGGGGGGGGGAAGGGGGGGAAAGAGACTCTAGCAGACACCTCTCCAGGAATATTTCACCTGCTAAAAGCTGCACAATCCACATCCAGTGCCGTGGAGAGAGCATTCTTGTCCTCAAAAAATATTTTTATTGATTGGCAACGTTCTAAGCCTGCAGAGAATTTGAATATGTACCTGGTGATTCATTACGCTTCAAAATGAAAAACAAAGTATAGTACACTAGTATTGTTAGCGAAGATGGGCATTTTAGTAAAGAGATATGACCTCATATAATTTTATTTTATTATCTCAGTATATGCTTTCTAAATAAAAAATTAAGTAGTGTAAAATAACCTTCCCAATATACATTTCGTTTTTGTGGGACGTTTGTGCATATTAAGGTAGTATAGACTACAGTGTAATTCAAAAGTTGACTTCAGGTGACTTTATTATCTTATCTTAAATATTTAATGAATTGCTGTCCTTATATTTTCGTACTGATAGTACTTAAAAATCCGGGATGTAGTTAGAAGTGTAAGATAAAGTTACTGCAGACGTTTAGTATTGTAAGAGACTTTCCAGTGTTTTTCATTGCTTGAACAATACAGTTTTTGTATAGAATGTTCATTTTGACAGTTTTCTTAAGTCATCATTACCTGCAACCGGATCCACGTTCTTCTGTACTGCATTACGATTGTCATTTCACAAACAGTTATTTAGATTAATGACATAAATAATAATGTTGAGTGAAAGAAGATCTAAAATATTTCTAACTATAGTATTCATATTGTGGTCATGTAATTGAAATCCCAATCAAAATATGAATAACAAGAATATGCGCATTTGTGAAATTAATATTTTCAAGAAATGTTGGAAGGAACATACTGTCGTGTATTTCAGAAATTTTTTTATTTATTTAATTATATTAATTTTTTATCCTCACTCTGTTTGTACCGCTGTCTTGGCTATTGAATTTTCAACATTGAAAAAATGTTTTGTTGCTATCTAAAGGTGTTAATATTTCACTGAAAGATTGTTGTAGATAATTTTTGGTATTTGAATTTTTATATGTTAAAATTTATGATAGAAAGAGGTACAGTGAGGTTACGCAGCCACGTTATCACCATGTTGCGTACCGCATTTATTCATCCCATTAGTATTCTATTAATCACCACATTACGTATTTCTTAATTTTGACTGGTCTAAATTCTGAAATCCCCTAAGTACAAAATATAGTTCCACGTGAGTGTTGACCGACATAATCAAAGCGAGCATAAACATAACAAACGTAAACATAATTGCAATAATAACTAATTGGTTTCAGAACAATTTGTCCACTTCACAACTTTACCGCGTTCTCTCGTTTCCTTACCAGTATTTTATAGAAATACGAATAATTTTGGAACACAGTCGCTGCTCATCAATCTGAACTGAATTCTATAGTTGAGATATCTAAAACTATGTCTTCTCTAATTCAGTTTAATAAAATGTTCTGGCCACTAGCTGTATACTTTCGCACGTCGTTTTGGTCAAAATACCTCGGAATGAATGCCATACTGAAATAATAATGGTCAAATTAATTAAGCTAAACGACGTGGTGGTCTGGCACGGCCGTAGCTTGAGACACCCTGGAGAGTACAAGCCACAATGAGGGCGCCGGCTTCGCTGATCCGCCCCTGATGCTTCTGCGGCACGACGTCCGGCTGTTTACGGGCTAACTTTCCGCCTCCTTGGAGCCAACTTAGCCGCCACTTATAAGCCGATTACGCTAATGCGTCCGGCAGTTCCGATACTAATTAAATATCTGTCCTGAGACCGCAGACAGGGCGATGCAGCTGGTGTCTCGCCACTCAGCCGACACTGCCCGTCATCTGGGAGTTCTAGGATAATTACAGCCGCATCTCGGTGTAAGACGGGAGCGTGGTTCTGGCCTAGCACCTCATGTGCAATTCCTCATTACGTTGGTAACGTAGTGAGTAGTCTGTAGCAGTATGAAGTTATTGGCTGTATCGGTTCAAAGTGTAAGTTTTAGAGGCACGTGGTATCGGTCTCTTTATTTACGTACACCAAAAAAAAGTTTGCATCACCCCGGTTCCCAGAACTCCTGAAGATAGACGTCGACTGTAGATATTGCATCACAGACACAGTCCCCTTGACTGTTCAGAGATGTCACTATACCCGCTCAAAGATGTAAACAACCATGCACGAGTAGCGCCTATTAGACGAAGGGAGTCCGACAGCCGATCAGTTCCACTCATTCCAGCAGGAAGAAGGTACACAGCTCCTATTGAGTAGTAAGTGGGCCCGTTGAGTGCAGTCGTAGATAATTTAGTGATCTCCTTCATCTTCGTACAAAATCTTACTTTCTTATAAACTATTATTTTCTTATAAACACTTATTTTCTCACGAACTTTTCTTGTAAACTACTAGGCTGCACACGCTAGCCATTTACTTACTAAACGAAAGCAAGCCACAATAAGAAAAAATTTTAAAAATTTTCAGTCAAAATTCTGTGCTGTGAATCATATGTCAAATTCTTTTTACCCTACATTACTACATGCGTAAGTGTATCTTTCGGAATTGTACCATTAAAATTTCCACACAGCTTCATTGCAGTTTTCTGTGTACCTAACACATTCATTCTTCTAGACATATTTATAACATAGACAGGATAATTTTCAATGAAGCTGAGTGGACTCACATTAATATCACCATTCAATTTCGTAGTTCTCTTAAGATCTAGCATCATAAGCTCTTAAATAATTGTTTGGCGGATCTAGAATCCACATTTCTTGTGGAAAAATCTCGTTTTTTTCCATTTTTAATATAGATATTCTGTAATTTAACATGATCAAATAAGGAAGAGTCAACTAACTGATTACTTTTCCTTTTTGTCTGGAAAACAACGAAGATGAAAAGAGGCAAATCAAATTCTGCAGAGTTACAGAAATTTGTAATATCTAACTCAAAATTTCTTTTTTCATCTAATCCAGCAATCTCTACAGTCTGTGGTTCAAAGAAAGATATGGGAATTTTTGGATTTTTGGATTTTTTTCTGGTTCAAATTTAACAACAGGAACACGAATTTCCGTTGATTCTACAACAATCTTACATTCTTTTGGGAGTGTATCTTTTATTTCAACACCAGCATCATTTGTATCAGACCATTTTAGAATTGCATCTCCAGCACTCGATGACCATGTAAAAATAACTGTTAAATCTCCTTCCCATATTGTTTCTTTATAAACTTTAAAAAAATCCACCAAATAATTCTAATGGATAAAGTACTTCATTTTTCTTACTTTTTATCTTTACATTACCAAGAATGTGGCCTTCCATGGTTAACTCATTGGCTATAGTCGAAGTCAATCGAATAAGAGCCGATGAAGAAATAAATGGAAATTCCATTCAAGTTGGTGATAACACAGAAAAGTTTTGCTACATGATTATAGGTTAATTTCATATTGGATTTTCTGTCATAAGTGGGATAATCTGAACCATCATTTCCAATAATACTGAAATTCATGTGCAAAAGGGCATGATTTGGATGAACCCAACCATCACCAATATTTATATTAATCTCTGTGTCCTTGTTGGGGAGATTCAAATTATTTTTAGTCTTTGCATTCACAGGGAATGAATGAAACTGATAACTTTCGACTCTGTTCATGATTTATTTAAGAATAAAAAATATTAGGAAATTTCTAAAGTAACTGTTACACAAGCACCATTAAAATCAATCAAATTAATCTTTTGTCAGTTATAGTAACTTCTAAGTCCTGAATTGGATCAAAAACTGAAATATTTACAGGATAATTTGGTTCATGAATTATTGGTCCACCAAATTCTGCATTAGGCTTGAATGACCCAATAATGTTAGTTTCTCTGCGAAAATTATCATTATGCTTTACAAACGTTCCATTGTCAAGATTGAAATTTATATTAATTCATTAAAATGGAATAATTTTAGGAAAATTTTTAGCAACAGTCATTTCTTTAGCTTCAACAGTTTGGATACTAAATCCAAGCACACTTCTAATTCTCGTTTATATCCATGTACAATTTTGCAACACTTTCAATAACAATTCTTTTTAAAATTTCATGCACTTTAATGTGTATATTGGGCTTTTCTGAATGAATAAATTTTCCAAAATTTTTCAATCCATACTGACCTACTGTAGGGAAGCAGCCTACTCACACTGTAGTAAATTCACATCAGTTTCCATTGTGTGCCAGCCAGTCTGCTGTAACTAGCTCTGACGTCATAAATGTTGCGCAATACCTTAAAAATCAAGCAAATGACCTAAAACTTTTCTAGCATGTCAGGAATAATACTAAATTAATGTGTGCTCAATATCAGTTCGATAACTTCAGCCATTTTCGAAATATGGACGTTTTTCTGAAAAAATCATTTGCACAACAGAAAAGAGCTAGAGACTTCAAAATTTATATTTAGATTCATCTTTCATAATGATTTAATAGAAACAGTACTTTGGATTTCACAAATTAAGATTTTAGTGGAAATTCATGATTATCTAGTTTTCATCTCAAAACTGAAGGAAGCAAGATAGATTAAGTAGGCTAATAAATAAGGCTAGGATGTTTAGATTTAAATAGGTTGAAGGTCCGCTATGACTATGAAGATGTGTAAAGTTTCTTTTTAATACCTATAAAATTATAGCGATAGCGGATCTCAAAAGGACCAGTTCAGAGCTCATCTACTGCGTGCAGTGTAATTAAATTAATTCTCTCGCCCAAAATATTTAACTTAGCCACGTCAAAATTTTATTATCAATACTTACCTGCGTGCTGAATGCACGTTTAAATTAAGAGCTTCATCGGCCATCAGCAAAAGAAGCTATAACTTATTATGTAACTGGAAGTGGTGCGTTACTAGCCCGGCGGCTAGTCGGGAGAGCCGATTTGATCAGGCGTTCCCTTAGCCGTCCGCACCGCGGCTTTATATATAAGAACGCTGCGCGAGGAAGGAAGGCCCCAGTTCTCTCCAGACGCTGAATGACACGCCATCTGTGTCGTGAGTCGCGTCGCATCAGTATCACTGCTACAAACAGCCTCGGGTGCCGTATTAAGTTACTAGAGATACGCGGAACCATGAAAACATTTCAAGTGAAGTGTTAATTCTGGGATGATTTTCATTATCTAGCTTCAGTTTGCGTATTGTCGTATTTTCACGTGCCGTCGCGGGACAGACATTCTACCAATTATTTAGCGTGGCGTTTGATGAAATAATCTCATCAAATTATGGCGAGCATTCTTTTTAACATTTAATTCGGACATTTATAGTTTCATCAGCGCATTAGACTCTGAACTGCTCTGTTAGTTAGGTTGTAGGGATACTTGTGTTTTTTATCAGTGAATTTCTGAATATACTCAACTATTTTGGAAAACCGTTTTTGATTAGAAATCCCGGACAATCTCCTAATTCCTCAGAGCTATAAGCTGCAGCTATAATGGTATTCTCAGATGAAGTGGGCACTAGGATCTCTCATTACTGGCTCCACGTTTTGTTAAATCACTTTCTGGGTGCTAAAAAGTAAATAGGGAGCCAGTGTTGAGAACGGCGAAAGACAGCATTAACAACATTCTAAAGGCCTGAAACTGATTCAACATGCAAGCATTTATACAGCAAATTAGATTTTTTACAAATTATTCGCCGCCCCACATACGGTGCATCGGCCGGGAAATCAACTAAGAGAAAGTGATTTTTAACTATTCGGATTCGCGAGCGAAATGCGACATGCAACTGACCATAGAACAGTGAATGTGTTACGTGTGCATGTGGATGACGCAATTGGATTAACAACACATCTGGATTGACGGAGCTGGCACTGAGTCTATCGGTGCTGCCGGCATCGCGAGAAGCCAGTCTCGCCGCACCGCAGTCGTCCGCTGGAGCAGCCGGCGCAGCGCCTGCAATTGCGGGCCACGCAAACACACAACAGCCGTCGGAGAGCCGTCTGCAGTTCAACGTGCCACGTCGCATCAGGAATCCTGGTACACCGCGCCGGCAACGCCATACGTCGTGCAGAAGGAACTAAGTTAAGTGAAAAGCTGTTAAAAATTTTACTAACCTGCACTAAAAGACTGTTGGCGATGGAACCGCCAAAAGAAGCTGAGGTTAAACTTAAATCAGAACCTATGTCTGTTGAGGGAACTGTAAATCCAGACAACGGTTCAAGTGTAAACATGCATGAGAGTAGTAATGTTAAAGTGAAATATGAAGTATTGTCTCCTGACAGTAGTGTGTGAAGGGGCAATCATTCAATAATAGAGACCCCTGTAGTAAAGCAGAAAGTAGAAATTGTAAATTTATTGGATGATAGTTTCTCTGATGAATTAAAAATGAAACAGTCATCAGAGATGGTAGAGTTTAAGAAGGAGAAGTTAGATATGACTAATCAATCAGAAGTTTCATTTAGTTTTGATGATTCTGGTATTGGAGCTAGTTTTTTGTCACCTGAGTGTGATAAAAAGCCAGGTAGTGAGCAACCCAAAGATGCTGGGGCTATTGATTTAAATGTTATATTACAAGCAATAGCTGCCAGTAATGCACAAATGACAGCTGAATTAAAGTCTGAAATGGTGGCCTGTCTGAAATAAGTGAACAGGTCAAAAGCAGTAATGCTGAATTAAAGTCTGAAATAAGTGAACAGGTCAAAAACAGTAATGCTGAATTAAAGTCTGAGATTGTGGCCAGCCAAACAAATTTTAATAAACGATTGGAGGTAATGGACGATACCTTCAAGGCTGGTTGCAATAAGTTGAAAGAGGATCTAGATAGTTTGAATTATAAAATTGATTACAACCATGAGGATATTAAGAAAAAGGTTGCTCAACAATTTTCTGAAATGTATAAAACAGTAAAATCCGAAGTTGCTGAGGTTCGCAAGGACTTCCAAATGGAACATGCGAAGCTGGAGCACATGTTAACAGAAAAGATCGCCCCGGAATCTGAACTGTGCTCAGATAGATTTAAAGATGTTAATATAAAAGTAAACATATGTCAAGCAGAAGTAGAAGCAATCAAAACAGACACTACTCATATTGTACAAAGAGTAGATAATGTTGAAACGAAAGTAGAAAATATCAGTACTAACATTGCTAACATTGAGAGTAAAGTAGCTTCAGTAACTTCTGGTAATGGTAGTATCCAACAAGTTGTAGCTGCAAACGCCGCTTTTATCGGGTGTCTGCAGTTCTTGCGGTTTGATCCAGATAAAAATATCCACCCGCTAGATTTCTGGAACGATTTTGAAGATGTGATTCCCCCAACTTGGTCTGAACGAGAGAAAATCTCATTTATTAAAAGCCATTTAGCAGGTGACGCCATGCGTTGGTCAGCTGATGTTACGTTAAAGTGTAAAACATTAGCGGAATTTAAAACAGCTTTTATTAATGAGTATTGGTCTAGCAATAAGCAAAATGAAGTGTTAAGAGAATTTTGGAGTGGAAAACGCTTCAGTGCAGGCAAGGAATCAATTAAAGAGTTTGCTATGTCATAGATTTCACGTTTGTCACATTTGGCGGAAAAGCTAAAACCAGAAATGATTATACTAGGTCTTGAAGCCAAACTGCCATGGTATTGGCAAACTAGAATTATATCTGCCCCTAGAGACAATCTGGATCGTTTCATTGAGTATCTGGAACGTGTAGAACGTGTTGCGGCCAATGAGGAGCAATCACATAATAACAGAAATTCTAATAATAATAGTAGTAATTTTAGGAACGAGCAAAATGGCAATGTTAACATCAGAACAGTAGGTGTTCGCCATCCTAAGAGAGGTAGGAATTGGGGAAATAATTATCAGAACCAACAATGGCATCCAAATGACAGTAATGTTGTTCCAAACAGAATTATGCAGGAAAACAACAGCGCGGAAAGCAATGCTATGCCAGCTAACTATAATGAAACTAAAGGAAACAGTAGTAGGCCGAGGCAGGAAAACTAGTTCCCGTCTATGAGGACACTGGCGCTCACCAGGCGGTCACTTTTCCTAAGCCAGTAGTTACGGGAATTGGTAAGACAGATCAGAATTCTCAAACTGAACATGTGGATGAAGGGTCGGTAGCACCTAAGGATACAACAGAAATATTAGATCACTCACAGTATTTGATAGATACCGTGTTAGAGACGCTTTCTAAGTGGGAAGAGAAAGAGAAGGCGCAGCAGTGTAACGGTAGGGAAGAGCTACAAAATACTGAATTGTCAGGTGAAGAAGCAGAAGAAATTCATGCTTATATTTACGATGAGGATGATGTGCTCTTATCTAAAGTGCCTGTGCAGAATGTTGATACTGTAGTAATAGATTTAGGACAGGAGTTAAGTGAGAATGTAGAGGATAGCCTGTTGGGGGTCGATGAACCCAGTAGCTGTGACCAGTTGTCACTTGAGAAGGAAACCGACGATAATGGTAAAAATGGTTTAGCTGTAACTAGTGTTATGCCCGGTCGGGAGGCGCAGAATCGCTCAGACTATAGTAATTTGGGTCATGTTCAGCAAACTAAGTGTAATGAAGTCGTGCGGTGTTTCGATTTAAAATTAATAGACCGACTGGAAAAGGCAGCTGAAAATGTAATTCAGAAAACCCCTACACACTGTGACCTAAATATAATGAAGACAGATGTCGATCACTTTAGTTGGAGAAAAATCCAAAAGGAACTATTAGATGAATTTGGGGAACCACCTGTACAACCTAGAATAAGCCACCCTGTAATAATAGTGAATATGTTGGGTATGAATGTATGTTGTCTCTTAGACAGTGGAAGTGAGGTGAGTGCAGTATCTCAGTCCTTTTTTGATGCATTACCTGGTAAAGACAAGCTTACAGTAATGAGGGTATCAGGACTAAGAATAATTGGTGCTACTGGCAAGGTGTCAAAAACAATAAAGCCAGAAGCTTTGCTACCCTTTAACATTAATGGTAATTTAATTGATCATCCATGTTTAATTGTAAACAATCTCAGTATTGAGGTTTTAATTGGCATAGATTTCTTGTCAAAATATCAGTGTGTTGTTGACTTTGAAAGAAGCCAGTTAAAAATTGTCTTGCCAATAACCGGAGTAATTATAGTACCTTTTAGTGATAAACATGTAGTAACTGATCATGAAACTTGGGAGCTGCCTATACGAGTTCTGAAAAATAGGAGGTATTGGGACGAAGGTGTTAATCTTAGTAACAGTATGCTAAAAACAGAAGAAGAAGGAAAAGCAATTATTTTAGACAAAATAGAAGCTAAATTGCAGGAAATCGATAAGATTTCAGACAATCAAAAGGAAGAAATGAGACAGGTTCTAAAAAGGCATCATAAGGTATTTTCAGATCGACCTGGCATAGTCAAAGGTTATGAATGTCAATTAAAGGTGAAACCCGGCCAAGTGTTTTTCAGGAAGCCATACCAAATACATGTAGCTAGGAAGGAGGCGGTTCGAAAGGAGATACAGAGAATGCTGGAGTGGGGTGTGATTGAAAAAGCGGTCAGTGAGTACAATAGTCCTCTTGTTGTTGTACCAAAAAGAGACGGGAGTGTCAGATTGGTCTTGGACGCTCGTTGGTTGAATGAAATAGTAGTTAGGGAAAGTGATAGACCGCAGAACATGGACGAGTTATTGCAAAAGTTCAGGGGAGTAAAATTCTTAACTTCTATGGACATCACGTGTGGATATTGGAATTTGCCACTGGCGGAAATTTCAAGGAAGTACACAGCTTTCTTGTACGAAGGAGTTTGTTACCAATACCGTGTGGTACCTTTCGGACTTAATATCTCTGTTTGTGCCTTCGTACGTGTGATGTGCCATGTTTTAGGACCAGCTTTAAGTAATAAAATAACAGTCTACGTAGATGATCTGTTAAAATCAACTCCTACCTGGGAAGAACACATAGCTTTATTAGAGGAAGTGTTAGAGGCTATTGAGAGAGGTGTCATGAAGCTAAAGATTGAAAATACAGAGTGCGTTAAAGAGGACATAGGTTTCTTGGGATATAGGATAAGTGGAAAAGGTATTCTGCCTGACCCAGGCAAGCTAGCAGTCATTGAAAAATTTGAGGCTCCCAGAAACAAGAAGCAGTTGAGATCAATGTTCGGTCTTTTTGGCTTCTATAGGCGTTTTGTTAGTGATCAGGCTTTTAATGCTCCTTGTCTTCACCTCCTGCTGAAGAAGAATACCCCTTGGGTTTGGACAGCAGAATGTCAACAGGCGTTTGAAGTGCTTAAACAATCTTTAATTAATAGTCCAATTTTGCATCATCCTGACTTTGAAAAACCATTCTGTATGTCTGTTGATGCTAGTGGCTATGGTATAGCTGTGGAGATATTCCAAGTAGAAATAGAGAACGAACAAGAAGTGCACAAGACTATAGCTTTCGCAAGTCGATCTTTACAGGCAGCAGAGAGAAATTATGGCATCTCAGAACTAGAAGCGTTGGCAATTGTATTTGGGGTACAGAAGTTTGAGCAGTATCTATTAGGTCACAAGATAATAGTTTACAGTGACCATAAGGCATTGACCTTTTTAAAGACCTGTAAATTGAGGAATGCTCGTTTGGTAAGATGGTCATTGTATCTCCAGCAGTTTGACCTTGAGGTTAAATATATTCAAGGGAAAGACAATCTGGTAGCTGATGGGTTATCTAGAAGTGCGGAGCTCTGTGATGACGCGGGAATTACAGCAACAGACCTAAATGAAGTTCGAATGTTTGCATTGCACGAAGTAAAGGAAGAAAGTGCATTAAAGAGAGTGATTAAGAACTTGAGACGTGAGCAGAATGCAGATGACCAACTGAAATTAGTGAAGAGCTATTTAGGAAATGCGAACTATCCTAAGGTTTCGCAATACTATTGTTTGCATAAAGGTATTCTGTTTAGGAGGAAAAAGATAGGTGTTTCTGAGTGGAAGCTGTGCTTTCCCTCACAACATGTAGACTTACTAATCGAATATGTACACCTGAGGTATCGGCACTACGGTGCAAAGAAGTGCATTGCAAAATTAAAAGAGAAGGTTGTGTTTGACAACATGTACCGCCGTGTGGCCAAGCGTCTAGCATCCTGTGTAGTGTGCCAGAAAGTCCATGCTGCTAACACCAGAATACAATACAGAATACAGTAGAGCCAACTGAAACCCTAGAATTACTGGCTTGTGATTTGTTTGGCCCTCTTCCTGTTTCGAGAGGTGGTTGTACCCATGTTTTTGTTGTTGTGGATGGATTCAGTAAATATGTTAAGCTATACCCAATTAAAAGAGCAAATGCAAAAACATTGGTTGAAAAGTTGGAAAAAGATTTCTTCGTGAACGTTGGCGTTCCGAAGAATTTGCTGTCAGACAATGGGCCTCAATTTACTTCTGATAGATTTAAGGAATGTCTAGATAAGGCCGGCGTGAAACATCTGAAAATATCTGCGTATTTCCCCCAAGGAAATATGAGTGAACGTATTATGAGGGAATTGAATAGGCTTTGCAGAACTTATTGTGCTCGGAAACACTCAAGTTGGGCAGAGCACATTAAGTATTTTGAGAATGTAATTAACAACTTAAGACATGATGCAACTGGTTTTGCACCTTGCGAATTGATGTTTGGCCAAGAACCGCACAATGTGATTGCAGATATGGTAGAATTCCCTATTCTAACGCAAATATCCACAGACGAGAAGAAACTGAAGGCTAGGGCTAATATGAGAAAAAGAGCGTTGGAAAGGAAGAAGCGTCATGACGGAAAAGCTGTACCTACTAGCTTTGAAATAGGTCAATTAGTCCTTGTCAAAACCAAAGAAAAATCAAAGAAAGTAAATGCAGAAACAAAGAAATTCATGTTCGTATACCAAGGACCTTTCAGGATAATAGGAAAACCACATGCCAATGCATATAGGCTGGAGTACCCTAAAAGTAAGAAGCTATTAGGTCTCATGAACGTGATCGACCTAAAGAAATTCATAGGTAGTGAAAGAATGCTGTAGGGAGGAGGTTGTTCTGTAACCTCTACACAGTGTGGCAGCTGTGCAGTCCCAGCTGTGTGAGATCTTCTTTCCCTTTCAGGTCTCACTCATTCTTCCTCTTTCCTGTCCTCAAAAATTTCGACCTCTTCTTTCATACATTAAATTTTCCGTTATGACTATCAAGCCAGCATTAAGCTAATGAATGCTGTAGGGAGGAGGTTGTTCTGTAACCTCTACACAGTGTGGCAGCTGTGCAGTCCCACCTGTGTGAGATCTTCTTTCCATTTCAGGTCTCACTCATTCTTCATATTTCCTATCCACAAAAATTTCGACCTCTTCTTTCCAGACACGAAAATTTTCTGTCATGGCTATCAAGCCATGAGTTATGTAACCATTCTATCTACCGATTAGTGAATAAAAATATCTAATGTGACAAACCTAATAGTGACAAACAATAGAGAAGTATTACGTAATTAAGATACAAATGTATTTGAGTAACAATTATGTATAGTACCCTGGTAATACAGTAAGTACAAAGTGTTGTTTTATTGGAAATGGTCCACCAACAGTAATTTAAAAAGATATATGAATTCATGTACAAGCAGGATCTGAAGTGGTAGTGAAACCTAGTGTATGCATTAGAGCTAACTAAGAAATAGTAAAAGAGATTGCTTAGTGTTAGGAAAAATATGCAGATAAGTTGTAAAATTAAACTCACCTGGTGTAGCAAGGAAAGGCAGTGTAATAGAATTGAGCAGTGTTTGTGGTTGAGACGTGAAGGACACGTCCCTGAAGTATTTATAAGGTTGGAGCTAGCCATTATTTTAGTGTAGTGTGTGACAGGATACACCTACACGTATTGAGGTTATGAGTTGGAGGCGTGAATGCGACCGTAGGTACCCTTATGTTAGATGAGACAGAGCAGCTCATGGTGTCCTATAGGTTTAACAAATTTAGCATTACGCACGTCCATAATTACTTGATGCACTTTAGTGGTAGGTCTGAGAGAGACTACCTGAGGTTTCAGCGTCCGATCGAGTGGAAATGGATTGCCACGTGAGCAAACTAATCAGCTGCAGTACACTATGAATATGAAATAAATGTGCTATCCTATGCTTTAAATATTAATAGAGTGAGTGTTTAATAAGTACATACACTAGGAAAATAAATAAATAACATACTGACAGACGTGAAACATTATTTTAGCTCAGCATAAATACACTTCAAAGTATTTAAGTACCTAATTGCAGATGTGGAACTGACAACAGCAGAGGACCAATAAGTGGATTTAGTAGTCAACTAAACGTAGTGTGTTTTGAACACTCACAACTGTACTATTACCAAAAGTTACTCACATGTACTAAGAAGCTGAGAAAACAACCACTAATCATACTCATACTATCTCTAAGAATAAGGTAATCAAAGATGAGTCAGTTAAGTGCTTAAAATACAAATGTATCAGGAATGTACTGAGCATTGGTTCAGTGTTCCGGCCCAGAAATAATAAATTCAGATTAAATATGATTTATGATTGTATGCCTTAGGAGCATAAATTTTCTCTAGTACATGACTAAAGGCGTTTTGAGCCATTTGTTTAACGATTTTATGACAGTTAAGTAACCATAAGAGTAAAATTGAGAAAGTTCTGTTAACTTTGTTCCAGCAAAATATTGAAGGATAAAATGTATATATCCCCATTTCATTGTGACCCACCCATAAATATTAAGTGAACAGAGTCTGAGGCACTCTTTTTGTTTGTTCTACAGGACAAACCAGATAATGGCAGCCTGGTAGCTGCGTGAAAGCGTGGAGTGACTTGGACACAACTCACAGTGACCCCTCCCCTTTCCCCCATGTAATTTAGAGAGAACGTGAAGGACGCACACCATAGCAACTTCCCCTCCTCTACCCTTGTGAATGGAAGTGTAGGACGCCAGCCAAAGCGGCTACAACTATGTGTGTAAAAATTATTTGTGAACTTTTCTTTCAGGTTTAGAAAAGACTGCTAAGAGGTAATCATCTGTTTATGTATCATGTTATTTTCTTTGAATTTGTGTATGTAAAAATGTATTTAATGTATTTAATGGATCTAAGATTTTCATAATTTTTCAATTTGTATGTGTTTGTTTGTCTAAGGCAATATGTATGCCAAAATATTTCATTGACTTTGCTTAAAATTTTGAGTAATGACATTGTTTAAAAGGCAGTGAACATGCCCGCAATTTAAATAATTAATGTATGTAATCAGTTTTCTTTAATGTTTCTACATGTTTATATTTTGATTTTGATTTTTCATAGGGAGTTAAACTGTACTCTTGCTTCCCTTTTTGTAATTAATTTTTTTTCATTCATTAACATTCATAAACAAAAAATTTAAGTAGAGGGTGATGTAGGGAAGCAGCCTACTCACGCTGTAGTAAATTCACATCAGTTTCCATTGTGTGCCAGCCAGTCTGCTGTAACTAGCTCTGACGTCATGAATGTTGCGCAATACCTTAAAAATCAAGCAAATGACCTAAAACTTTTCTAGCACATCAGGAATAATACTAAATTAATGTGTGTTAAATATCAGTTCGATAACTTCAGCCATTTTCGAAATTTGTACGTTTTTCTGAAAAAAATCATTGGCGCAACAGAAAAGAGCTAGAGACTTCAAAATTTATATTTAGATTCATCTTTCATAATGATTTAATAAAACAGTACTTTGGATTTCACAAATTAAGTTTTTAGTGGAAATTCATGATTTTCTGGTTTTCATCTCAAAACTGAAGGAAGCAAGATAGATTAAGTAGGCTAATAAATAAGGCTAGGATATTTAGATTTAAATAGGTTGGAGGTCCGCTATGACTATGAAGATGTGTAAAGTTTCTTTTTAATACCTATAAAATTATAGCGATAGCGGATCTCAAAAGGATCAGTTCAGAGCTCATCTACTGCGTGCAGTGTAATTAAATTAATTCTCTCACCCAAAATATTTAACTTCGCCACAGCAAAATTTTATTATCAATACTTACCTGCGTGCTGAATGCACGTTTAAATTAAGAGCTTCATCGGCCATCAGCAAAAGAAGCTATAACTTATTATGTAACTGGAAGTGGTGCGTTACTAGCCCGGCGGCTAGTCGGGAGAGCCGATTTGATCAGGCATTCCCTTAGCTGTCCGCACCGCGGCTGTATATATAAGAACGCTGCGCGAGGAAGGAAAGCCCCAGTTCTCTCCAGACGCTGAATGACACGCCATCTGTGTCGGGAGTCGCGTCGCATCAGTATCACTGCTACAAACAGCCTCGGGTGCCGTATTAAGTTACTAGAGATACGCGGAACCATGAAAACATTTCAAGTGAAGTGTTAATTCTGGGATGATTTTCATTATCTAGCTTCAGTTTGCGTATTGTCGTATTTTCACGTGCCGTCGCGGGACAGACATTCTACCAATTATTTAGCGTGGCGTTTGATGAAATAATCTCATCAAATTATGGCGAGCATTCTTTTTAACATTTAATTCGGACATTTATAGTTTCATCAGCGCATTAGACTCTGAACTGCTCTGTTAGTTAGGTTGTAGGAATACTTGTGTTTTTTATCAGTGAATTTCAGAATATACTCAACTATTTTGGAAAACCGTTTTTGATTAGAAATCCCGGACAATCTCCTAATTCCTCAGAGCTATAAGCTGCAGCTATAATGGTATTCTCAGATGAAGTGGGCACTAGGATCTCTCATTACTGGCTCCACGTTTTGTTAAATCACTTTCTGGGTGCTAAAAAGTAAATAGAGAGCCAGTGTTGAGAACGGCGAAAGACAGCATTAACAACATTCTAAAAGCCTGAAACTGATTCAACATGCAAGCATTTATACAGCAAATTAGATATTTTACAAATTATTCGCCGCCCCACACTACAGGAATTTCTATTGTTTCTCCATCACAATAAACTTTATTATTTTTCGATGTCATATTTGGAGTTAGGGAAGTTGAATAAATACCAACTAATAAACGCTACTAAAACTGTCCTATGTTGGACCAGTTAATCATTTTCTGAAAAGAGATGTCTTACCATTTAATTGAAATAATCAACTCATTTACAATTAAAATTTTTTTATTAATAAGTGATCGAAACAGATTGCGAACCAAAAATAAGAGTTCCAGAAAAGAAGTCGAAAAACAAACATGGTAAACTTTCACCAAATTCTGTTAGATGTGCGATAATTGGACCAAGAAGTCTGTGATACAGATTACAAGTGTGAAGGATGTAAAAAGATTTGTTTAAGATTTAAAAAACATTAATGCGGTTTTTGTATAAATTGTAACCAAGTAGTGGAAATTCGAAATCACAAATGTTATATGCAACCTATATTGCAAAGAGGTGGTATTTGTGAAAGAAAATTTGGTCAATATATAGTGCAAAGTAGTCCAAATTGTAATAAAGAAGGTTGCTACATTAATGGAGAATTCAAAGATTTTTATATTTACCAATGCTTCATGTGTAATAAAATAGTTGGTGGTAAAGGGTTTTTTAATGTTGTAAGAAAGGCTTAACAAAGAAAGTAAAATGCACCTATACTGAAAGATACATTTGGTTCGATTAAGAAGCAACTCAAGAAACTGGAACACATATTCCATATCTTATAATTGTACACAATTTTAAAGGTGATACTGTTTATAAAATTAAGGCAAGTGGATGATACCTGGAAAAAACAGTTATCACACATTCATATCTCACTATGCAAAAAGTTACGATTCCCAGTTCATTTTGAAGTAGTGTGTTGAAAATACAATAAGGCCATATACCATCTATATGGGAACTAAACTAATGTTACTGGAGATCAAACAGTGAGGAATAAAAATTATAGATAGTAGTAAGTTTGTACAAGGTTCACTTAGTAGTTTTCCAAAAACTTTTGATTTGAAAGAATTGAAGAAAGGTTACTTCCCACATTTATTCAATGAGCCAGAAAATGGAAACTACATAGGACCAATTCCTTGTACTGAATATTACTGTGTTGACACCATGAAGCCAAAAAAAAGAGAAGTATTACTTAAATGGTACAGCTTCAGAATTAAAGAAAATTGTGTGTTCAATATGAAGAAAGAAATTAACGAATACTGTAATTCTGATGTAGATATATTAAGAAGAGGTTGCTTGGAATTAAGAAAACATTCATCCATTCTGTTATTTAACTATTGCTGGCGTTTGTATGGCAATTTTCAGATCTAAATATTTATTGGAAAATACAGTTGCAGTATTGGATAAAGAACAGAAGAGGATTACAGTAAACTATCTATAATTTAAATAATAGCAACATTCAACATGCTTTTAATGGTGGTGAAGTTAGAATATCTGGTGCAAAAGTAGATGGATTTGATAAAGAAACTAATACTGTTTATCAATACCATGGTTGTTATTGGCATGGATGTAAAAAGTGTTTCAAAAGTGAAACAATTAACAATAAAAATAACGAAATGATGGACAATCTTTATCAAAAGACATCAACAAGAAGTGTAGAAATACGAAATGCTGCACATAATTTAGTAGAAATCTGGGAATTGATTGGTTGAACTCAACAGAGTATAAAATGCTTAAGAAATTAAAGCAGTTACCTGAAATTGTTGAACCATTGAATCCAAGATATGCATTTTATGGTGGATGAACAAATGCAATAATATTAAGAGCTAAAGCAGGTAAAATAAAATATATTGATGTATGTAGTCATTATCCTACTGTGCAATATTATGATTATTATCCTGAACAACATCCAAGAAAAATATGTAGACCAAGATATTATTCTAAAAATTGATATGGCTTAATGTAAAGTATCGGCTCCTAATGGACTGTATCATCCTGTTTTATCTGTACGCATGCAAATCGATAAAAATGAAAAACTATTGTTTTCTTTGTGTGTCAAATGTGCAGAAGAACAAATAAGTAAATGCAATCACAGTGATGGAGAAAGAAGTTTTATTGGAACTTTGACAACTGATGAAGTAAAGAAAGCTGTAGAAAAAGGATTAAAAGTTTTAGAAGTTAATGAAGTATGGGATTTTCAAAATATAAAAAAAATATGCTGTTTAAAAATTATGAAAGACTTTATGAAAATAAAATTAGAAACTAGTTCACATAATTTCGAAAGTGATGAAGAATACATCAAAATAGTTAAAGAGAAATTGGACACTCACTTAGATCATGATAAAATAAAGGAAACTCCTGGAAAACGAGCTGTGGCTAAAATATGTCTTAATTCATTATGGGGCAAATTTGGACAAAGGCAAAACATGAGTCAAACTGTGTATGTGACAGATTTGCAACGATTTTATGAGATACTGTTGGATGATCGATTAGATAACTTAGATGTAAATTTTATTACAGAGCAGATGGTTCAGATGAGGTACAATTTCAAGGATCACTACATGGAAAACAATGCAGCTACAAATATTTTCATAGCTGCATTCACTACATCAAATGCAAGACTTAGATTGTATGATATGTTAGATAAACTAGAAGAATCTGTTACATATTTTGATACTGATTCTGTAGTATATATTGATGGTGGGAAAAATACTGTGGAAATAGGTTGTATGCTAGGTGAATGGACAGACAAATTGGGAAATAACTGGATTACAGATTGGGCTTCAACAGGACTAAAAAGTTACTAATATGAGATAAATTATGAAAAGACAGAAATGAAGGTGAAAGGATTCACATTAAATTACAAGAATATTCAAAACTTGAATGGTGAATCGATGATAAGGTTAATAGAAAGTGAAGGTAAAGAAAAGATGCAGTTAGAATACAATAGGTAACCAGAGATGTTGATACTAAAAATCTGGTCAACAAACATGTTAAGAAAGAATTTTCATTTCAGTACAATAAAAGAATTGTTCTAGATAACTATGATAGAGTGCCTTATGTATATTAAAAATTATCTATATCTTCTAATATAAAGCAAAAATTCATACCACATTCCTTATACAAATAGAATAAATTAGTTGGTTGCATTTTGTTTTATTCTATGTCATCAAACTTTTTGGTTATAGAGTGATAAACTTTTAAAAATAACGAATAGGCTTTAATGTAATTTTGTGATCCTGTAGGTAAATTATTAATTGGCAAATTAGAATTCACTATGTGCTTTAAGGTCATAGAAAAGAGAGAAACCAAATTTTCTATATCCTCCCATAAATCCATATCTGTTTCCTCATAGTCATCAAAGTACTTTTCATGTTCTTCTCCATAAATTCTCTTTAATGATTTACATGTTTAGTATGATCCTGACTTCTTAAGTGTTCTATAATTAATGATGGTTTAAAATATTCTTTGCAAGTATTACACTCAACTTGTTTCTCTCTTGGATTATTACTTCTTTCGACATAGATGTCAAATTGAAATTCACCCCATACATTAGTCATATTTATAAAGATTAAAACTTTAAAAGATTATTAAAATTATGTTCTATATAAATGGACACTCTACTGAAGAAGCCAATAATACAAGCAATTCTAATCTGTTTAAAAAGATTAGTGAGCTTGATGTAAATGAGCGTTATTACATTACTAATGGTGAACATTTAAAAACTAGATATGGTGATAAAATTTGTCCTGAGCTCGATAGTAAATTTAAAATTATTTTTCCAGAAAGCTTCAGTAAAATAATAGATTACTGGTAATTCCAATTTCTTAAAGATGGTGACATTAAACTAAAACATAAAGCAATGAAGAGAACTAAAAGTAATGACAACAAATATCATGATCTGGAGATCGTTGTGTAGCTGCAGAATTTTTAAAAATAATCAGTTCCTTATATGATCATGTTAAGTTACAGAATATATATTTTACTTTTTTGAAAATTATCCTGTCTATTTTATAAATATGTCTAGAAGAATGAATGTGTTAGCTATCCAGAAAACTACAATGCAGCTGTGTGGAAATTTTAATGATAAAATTCCGAAAGATACATTTATGTATGTAGTAATCTATGGTAAAAAGAATTTGACATGATTCACAGCATAGAAATTTGATTGAAAATTTTTAAAAATTTTTACTTTTTTGGCTTGCATTCGTTTAATAAGTAAATGGCTAGTGTGTGCAGCCTAGCAGTTTATAACAAAAGTTTGTGAGAAAATAAGAGTTTATAAGAAAATAATAGTTTGTAAGAAAGTAAGATTTTGTAAGAAGATGAATAACATCACTAAATTACCTGGGACTGCTCTATGGGCCCACTTACTACTGTGTTGTCTATAGTTCAACAATACCTAGACTGTCAACACCGCGGTTCGTTCGCGTCCGCAGTGTTACTTCGTGCTAGGAAGGGCTCTCAACAAGGGAAGTGTCTGGGCGACTCCGAGTGAACCAAAGCGATGTTGTTCGGACATGGAGGAGATACAGAGAGACAGGAACTGTCGATGACACGCCTCGCTCAGGCCTCCCAACGGCTACTAATGCAGTGGATGACCGCTACCCTTCTTGGAGCGGTGTACCGTAGGTCTCTAGAAGAGCGTGGTGCTCCAAAAGATTGGAAAAGGGCACAGGTCATCCCCGTTTTCAAGAAGGGACGTCGAACAGATGTGCAGAACTATAGACCTATATCTCTAACGTCGATCAGTTGTAGAATTTTGGAACAAGTATCATGTACGAGTATAATGACTTTTCTGGAGACTAGAAATCTACTCTGTAGGAATCAGCATGGGTTTCGAAAAAGACAATCGTGTGAAACCCAGCTCGCGCTATTCGTCCGCGAGACTCAGAGGGCCATAGACACGGGTTCCTAGGTAGATGCCGTGTTTCTGGACTTCTGCAAGGCGTTTGATACAGTTCCCCACAGTCGTTTAATGAACAAAGTAAGAGCATATGGTCTATCAGACCAAGTGTGTGATTGGATCGAAGAGTTCCTAGATAACAGAACGCAAATATCATTCTCAATGGAGAGAAGTCTCCTGAAGTAAGAGCGATTTCAGTTGTGCCGCAGGGGAGTGTCGCAGGACAGTTGCTGTTCACAACATATATAAATGACCTTGTGGATAACATCGGAAGTTCACTGAGGTTTTTTGCGGATGATGCTGTAGTATGTCGAGAGGTTGTAACAATGGAAATTTGTACCGAAATACAGGAGGATCTCCAACGAATTCACGCGTGGTGCAGGAAATGGCAATTGAATCTCAATGTAGACAAGTGTAATGTGCTGCGAATACATAGAAAGAAATATCCTTTATCATTGAGGTGCAATATAGCGGATCAGCAGCTGGAAGCAGTTAATTCCATAAATTATCTGGGAGTAGGCATTAGGAGTGATTTAAAATGTAATGACCGTACAAAGTTAATCGTCGGTAAAGCAGATGCCAGACTGAGATTCATTGGAAGAATCCTAAGGAAATGCAGTCCGAAAACAAAGGAACTAGGTTACAGTACACTTGTTCGCCCACTGCTTGAAACTGCTCACCGGTGTCGGATCCGTACCAGATTGGGTTTACAGAAGGGATAGAGAAGATCCAACGGAGAGCAGCGTGCTTCGTTACAGGATCATTCAGTAATCACGAAAGCGTTACGGAGATGATAGATAAACAGTGGAAGATTCTGCAAGAGAGACGCTCAGTAGCTCGGTACGGGCTTTTGTTGAAGTTTCGAGAACATACCTTCACGCAGCAGTCAAGCAGTATATTAATCCCTCATACGTATACCTCGCGAAGAGACCATGAGGATAAAATCAGAGAGATTAGAGCACACACAGAGGCATACCGACATTCTTTCTTTCCATGAACAATAGGAGACTGGAATAGAAGGGAGAACCGATAGAGGTACTCAAAGTACCCTCCGCTTTCGGAGTATGGATGTAGATGTAGATGTAGATTATGGCTCGAGGAACCCTGACAGCAACGCCACCATGTTGAATAATGCTTTTCGTGCAGCCACGGGACGTCGTGTTACGACTCAAACTGTGTGCAATAGGCTGCATGATGCGCAACATCACTCCCGACGTCCATGGTGAGATCCATCTTTGCAACCACGACACCATGCAGCCCGGTACATACGGGCCCAACAACATGCCGAATGGACCGCTCAGCATCGGCATCACATTCTCTTCACCGATGAGTGTCGCACGTGCCTTCAACCATACATTCACCGTAGACGTGTTTGGAGGCAACCAGGTCAGGCTGAACGCCTCGGATACACTGTCCAGCGAGTGCAGCAAGGGGGAGGTTCCCCGCTGTTTTAGGGTGGCCTTATTGGGGTCGACGTAACGCGCCGGTAGTCATGGAAGGCGCCTTAACGGCTGTACGATACGTGAATCCCATCCTCCAACCGATAGTGCAACCATATCGGCAGCATATTGGCGAGGCATTCGTCTTCATGGACGCTAATTCGTGCCCCTATTGTGCAAATCTTGTGAATGGCGACCTTCAGGTTAACGATATCGCTCGACTAGAGCGGCCAGCATGTTCTCCAGACTGAACCGTATCGAACACGCCTGGGATGGATTAAAAAGGGCTGTTTACGGACGACGTGACCCACCAACCACTCTGAGGGATCTACGCAGAATTGCCGTTGAGGAGTGGGCAATCTGGACCAACAGTGCCTTGATGGAATTGTGGATAGTATGCTGCGACGAATAGAGGCATGTATCAATGCAAGAGGACGTGCTACTGCGTATTAGGGGTACTGGTGTGTATAGGAATCTGGACCACCACCTCTGAAGGTGTCGCTGTATGATGGTACAACATGTAATGTGTGGTTTTAGTGTGCAATAAAAAGGGCGCAAATGATGTTTATGTTGATCTGTATTCCAATTTTCTGTACAGGTTCGGGAACTCTTGGAACCGAGGTGAAGCAAAACTTTTTTTGATGTGTGTAGTACTGTCGCGGCGTAGTATCAGTCAGCCCAGCTTGTGTTTTTCAAAAAGCGCTGTACCAGTTAGTCTGTTCATAATTTTCTGGAAGCAGTATATTCACATTTGAAAAATGATTGTTGTTCTGTCAGATCCTAGTCAATATTTTAATGAAATAGTTTACAATTTAGACTGTAATTTTCCTATACTTTATTCGAAAAATATATAGTAAAATTACCATTTCCCTTTGTAACACCAAAGAGCCAATTGAAAAGTCTGCTGTTATTCTATTGTAGGTCATATTATATTTTGTAGATCAACTGTGTTGTAAAAAACGTGAAGTTCTATACACCGTAGGAATTATACTGCCAACCGGTTGCAAATAACTGTTTGGTACATCGATATTGGTTTCGACACGTCTAAGGATGTCCTTATCGGAATGAAATTTTGAGAAACCGTAAAATTAATTTGCGACAAAGAAGTGGTCAAAATTAAGAGCAGATATACTCAAGACAAAATAAAAATGAAACACGTGCCAAAGGCTGGAATGTGTTTTTTTCTTTTTACTTCAGTATATCTGCTCTTAATTCTGACCATCGCTTTATCGCAATGTAATTTTACGGTTTCTCAAAATTTCATTCTGATGTGAGTAACTTGTGCACTTGTACATGCCGGACTCTTACGTGTTCTATCGAGGACATTTCTGAGGACTTTGGTAGCCACAGCTGTGTCTCAACATCATGCAGACAGTTCACAGAGACATGTTTCATGTATATGCGAACATCAATATGATGAGAAATGGCACCACGTTGCTGTCGCATTAACGGTAGCACATGAGGACGCAGAACGTCCATGACGTACCTTTGTGTCGTCAGAGCTCGCACAGTCACTATCAATGTGACCTGCAGTCACAACTGATGGTTCCCCACACAGTGATACAGAGAGTTACACTGTGGTGTCTCTCCAACTTCATTGGAAGAATGGGACCTCTCCCAAGTCGCTGCCATACTCACCGACGATTCTCGTACGAGGTAGTGCAGAACAGTGATTCATCTCTGAACACAATAAGTAGTCAGTGCTTTCCAGTCACGGGACCATTCCGTACGCGGCCATTTGCATTGTTACGTTAACGCAGCCTACGGATGGGACTGTAATTCCCTAGTGCGGCTGTTGCTAGTCTCTGACCAATGGTGAGGAGGAACACAGAATATTGCACTGGCTCCATTAGTTGTTCTCGGATGGCAGGCGCTGATGTGAAGGAGTTGCTGTGTATGCCTGCCCTCTCGGTCTCATGAACTCCAACGTCGGGCCACTGCCGCACCCAAATGCCCCTCAAATATGGATACCGCATGATTAGAATAACCAGTGAAATGGAGACCCACCATGAGCTGATCCATTTTAAACCCTGTTAGGTGCGGATAACGCATTCTTATGTGAGTACGTCGCACATCTGAGTGCTTCTCAGTGATCGCGTAACATCAAATGCTGGTGACGCGACTTATACGAGGCGTACCAATAAAATCAGAATCACTTTTTAAAAGCTATATATTTTCAAATTATTTACGAAACAACCTTATTCCCTTGAAAATATTGTCAACTAATACACTTGTCCTGCCGGTCCTTCTGCTGTTCGAAACATTTCTTGTCACCTTTAGAAATGGGTGTCACCTTCTCCCTCGTTTTTTCTTGTGTTGTGTACATAGTTCCGCGTAGTCGGCGCCTCCACAGCTTTCCCACTAGAGCGCGCCCCGCTAAGCACAGCAGCGCAGGCGCAGCGCTCGTCCGTCTCCGCACTACGAGATAGCGCTGTCGTAGAGACGGACCAAATACCCCTTCCGCCGATCCGCGTATTAATATGTAACGCAGTCAATGAGATTGCTGCTAACGTAGAACGTTTTCTTCTCGCGGATCACACAAGCGTAGTGATACACGAACGCGCGAGGTATTATAACGAGTGTACAGACCTCCGATCAGTCGTCCGCAGCCCGTGGTCGTGCGCTAGCGTTCTCGCTTCCCACGCACGGGTTCCGGGGTTCTATTCCCGGCAGGGTCAGGGATTTTCTCTGCCTCGTGATGACTGGGTGTTGTGTGATGTCCTTAGATTAGTTAGGTTTAAGCAGTTCTAAGGGACTGATTACCATAGATGTTAAGTCCCATAGTGCTCAGAGCCAGTTGAACCATTTTTCCCCGTTTAGTCAGTCTGCATTTGTATGCTTTAGTCTGTACCAGTCTGTACGAGTTCTACATTTGTCTGTACCAGTCTATAGTCAAGTTTCAGTCTGCGCCTAATAAGATTACCATATTCCTGTACATAACCATGAAGATAAATGTATAGACACTTTTGTCAAGTATCAGAGATATATGTGAGAATAAGATTAACGTACTAATACCAAAGGAACTTCAGATTGTCAATTGTAAATAGCATCCAGTACCAAGTTAAGTAATTTTTATGCTTGTTCTTATTTTAATAAATGTGTGTGAAAATTAATCAAGTTCTGTTTAAAGTTCAAGGCAACGGCCTTGCCGCAGTGGATACACCGGTTCCCGTGAGATCACCGAAGTTAAGCACTGTCGGGCGTGGTCGGCACTTGGGTGGGTGACCATCCAGCCGCCATGCGCTGTTGCCATTTTTCGGGGTGCACTCAGCCTCGTGATGCCAACTGAGGAGCTACTCGACCGACTAGTAGCGGCTCCGGTCAAAGAAAACCATCATAACGACAGGGAGAGCGGTGTGCTGACCACACGCCCCTCCTATCCGCACCCTCACCTGGGGATGATGCGGCGGTCAGATGGTCCCGATGGGCCACTTGTGGCCTGAAGACGGAGTGCTGCTGCTGCTGTTTGAAGTTGGTCACCGTCAATCTGCTACTCTAAGCGTGCAAGTGGCATTTCTATCGTCTGACCTAACGGCAGGAGATAAACACGCCACGATAAGACCACGAGACATATTGCTGACACTCGCCTAGAGCGACAAGTCAAATAATCTGATGGTGTGTGTACTGAAGATCTTACAGTACACACACCACATCCTGACTTCTCGAATATTGTCAAATTGGTGTCCTTTAATGCCTCTTTTCACGTATGGCAATAAAAATAAGTCACACAGAACCAGCTCAGGCCAGTATGGCGCATGGGGCAGCGGACCCACGCCATTTTTAGCCAAAAACTGTCTAACAGAAATGGTTGTGTGTACAGGTGCGTTGTTGTGGTGGAAGAATCAGTCTCCTGTCTACCACAAATATGGTTTTTTGGCGAACACCGAGCTCCAAGATGAGGCACTAATTTCTGACAGTTGATCAATTGTCTGTCGACTGTCTGTAAGGACAAGCTCTCTAATCTTTTTTATATTTTCGTCGATTCGGGCAGTTGATGGACGTCCAGAGCAAGATTTGTCATCAGTCGGCATGACGTCATTTTTAAATCGAGCAAATCACTCGACCTCTTGAGTTTTTTCTATAGCGTTATCCTGGTTAGCTGTTTTCAACATTAAAACAGCTTCAGCAGCATTTTAACCGAACAGAAAACAAAATTTGACAGCTGCACGTTGCTCACTTAAAGCTGCCATGATAAAAAACGAAACTAGAGCATAACATTAATAGCAAAAGCAATCACTGCAAATGAACAGAACAAGGGGGGTCGACTGCACACGCGGCAATGAACTGCCAATGAGTTCCCCCATACATTCCCAGCGACAGAAATGGTTCAAATGGCTCTGAGCACTATGGGACTTACCAGCTGCGGTCATCAGTCCCCTAGAACTTAGAACTACTTAAACCTAACTAACCTAAGGACATCACACACATCCATGCCCGAGGCAGGATTCGAACCTGCGACCGTAGCAGTCGCGCGGTTCCGGACTGCGCGCCTAGAACCGCGAGACCACCGCGGCCGGCCCCAGCGACAGAAATGCCTACTACACAACTCCGCTCACGGCAATGTTACTCCGGTATTTTTTTGGGTACCTCCTCTATACCCAATACACAACACTAGTGCAATCTGGCGGCTCTTCAACCTGTCACAAAGAAAGGCAATGGTTACCATTTACATGCCCATCGATGATGTGTACGTGTAGAAAGTAACCGACATCTGACAATGTCTTTTTGCTTCTCACAAACAAGCAACATTAAATGCGATTTCTGAATCAGAAACCCGCTGCATAATCTTCCCTAATGTATCGAACGTAGATGACGTGATTCCCAAATAATATGTGCGGCTGTGCTGAAATGCCAATTATTTTAATATCGAAGCATATCGTCATTTTGACGTTTGTTGCATGCCACCTTCGTTCTATTGCAACTTTAACTGACAAGAAGTGTAGTATCTAACATGCGTTAGACACTAAAAAGAATAAAGTGCCTTTACCTTAGATTAAAATCAGCCCTCGTGCGAGCTATCCACGTCGGTCATAAATCTGTCACTTCACCCCTGTACCGACGTAACCGTAGAGTTCTTGCGCAAGCAGACAGGAGATTAAATGCCACACTTCTCTCATATAGAAAACCGCCTAGGAGCAGTGACAGATGAAAATCTAAAATTGGATTAAGTACAGAGCTGTAATGCGCAAGAAGGCACGATCGTCTCTCAATGACCTGCAAAAATATAAAAAGCCTGTCCCTTTCTACCTGAGAAAGAATTTTGTACAAACGCTTATACCTCCAACAGCTAACTGCAACCACCTTACCGCGCAAGACCTTTTCAGGAAAGCTCGCGGAGCCTGAAGCTGGTAACGAACACCTGTGTTCGTTGTATCTGTGAAGCGCGGCTCTTCAATCATATTTTATCATATTATGTGGAGACATCCTGGCTATGTGGAAACAAGTGCACAGATTTTGATACACTCTGTCTCGTCTACTGTTTTATTGACGTACACTGTCTCTCATATCTCTCCTTACCCTTAACATCCTTGTCTGACCAACATGGCAGAAATACTCGTTCCTATCATAGCATAATGATTTCTGTTCCACTACATCACTCAGCCACTTTCTCAACGTCGTTTTTAGTAGCAGAGACCCGACTCTGGAATGACCTCTCCATTTTTAATTGAGAACTTAATAACATTTTCAACTTCAAGAGACTGTTAATGAAATGTCTACTGAAGCAACAATAACATCTACCTTTTTGACTGTCACATCGCTCTTTGCAACTTGATCCTCCTCCTCTGTCTAAATTTCCCTCCACCAGAACTTGCTGTAACAAAAGCCATCGCTTTTGTAGACCTACAAATACTGAAGACGTCGGGAGTGGTTGACCTCTACCGTTGGTGGTGGAAATGAGCTGTCAGTTTTCATGAAGCCAGTAGGTCACCACCCTGGACAAGGCAGCTGGGGAGCGAGGTGTTAGATGCCTGCTTGTTGATCCCTGTGAAAAATCGCGTTCTTACACATTAATTTTATTGCCCCGCCAACCACAACAGACGTGATGACGCAGAGGAAGTGCTACCCTCCACAAGCAGCCCTTTCTCACTAGCTCCTTGCAGCACCACTCGACAGATGAAGCAATGACGGCGGTTACTGGGCAAGGACGCTGACTCCAGTTGCGGATCGCAGCCCTCAACAACTGCCATACAGACTAGAGGCAGCCATGCTAATTGGGGCTGGTATGTAGGCCCACAAGGGGCACGCCAGTTGGAGGGCACTAGGTCACCAGCATCAGGCGGATGGTAGGCCTGCGGCTAGAGGAGACTAAGTCTGGTGGCACCAGCTTGTTGACTCACAACGACCCTGAGACCATTGTGAATCTTCCCTCGAAGCTGGCTACTGTCAAACTGCAAACGTCTGTCTAAGAATGATGAGTATTTATAGGTGGTTGGCTCAACGCTGTTTGGCCAAGGCATCGATTCCCATCTCACAAGCCATAACAGAGCCACGGTTCGGTCGTCTAACAATCAGAGCAGCCACACAAACAATTCAGGGACGTCTGGAGCACCACAAAAAATCATGCAGAGACAGTTTGTTCGATTTGCCTTTCTGCTGCGTCAACAATATTATGTCTCTGGTCTCCCCGCTGCTCCAGGTGGTGTGGTAACTGCCAGACATCACGTGACAGAACTTGTTGCACCAGCAGATTGCTCCTGATGTAATTTTCCCAGGCTGGCTCTTGTCTCCCTGTGCCCAGGAGGCTCTTGCATTAACAGTGGTTACGCATCTATTTTATTCAACCATTCCAAGTAAAATAGTTGTGGCACAACAATACTCCTTGCACTTGCCACAGTCACAATTACTGTTATTATCATTATCATTATTTGCCAAAACGTGGCACATCTGCGAATTATCCGCTCGACCTGTGCTGGTGGCACCGTCGATAGTCGTTGAGGGAAGTAGTGCGCAGGCAGTGTGAAGTCAAGTGATGGAGTCCAGTGCAGCAAGACAGAGATGTCCCGGTATACGAGTAGTTTTATCTCTTGTTACAGTAACTATCAGGCGAATAGCACTGTTTTGGTTTTGGACAATGTCAGTGGGGAGATGTCTCATAATTGCGAACTGTGATGGGGAAGATTAATGATTATTGAGCTTCCTTGCAGTGGTAATGCGATACTATATTCGCAGTCAGCAAAGGATTGATTTGGTACGTTAACTTGAACACTCATACATTCAATAGTTGTGTTGAGTTATTAAACGTCCGACAATGGACCAATAGACACAGTTCCATCCCAGTGTCAGCATCTGGGACATCAAAGGCAATTTACAACAGTTTTGCAGGAAATAGTTAGCCAACAGCCGTAAATTTATGGAATAATTTTATTACGCCACCAGTTTCGGTACATCATTGGCCCCATCTTCAGGTCCCTATATACGAAACGAGATAAGCCATCCAGTATTTTCTGCTTACTAAAGAAACCACTATACCGAGCTTGTTTCCATAGATGTCTTCCTTTAGTAAGCGCAAACGACAGAATGTCTTATCTCGTTTAGTGTATAGGGGCTTGAACATGATAAAAATGAGCCATCGAAACTGGTAGCCTAGTAAAAGTACTCCAATAATCTACCGCTGTTATATATCTATTTTCTGCAAGTCATTAAGCAGTCACCGTCTCATTCTTCTATTTCTAAGAGAGGAATTACAGAAAGATACAACAGTTGTGGACGACCTTACCTCACGAGAGGATACATTGGTTTTTTGCACATATTCCAACCGTATCAGTGCGTGCAGCTAGGTCATACGGGATGGAGCATCATTATGATTTACTATAAGTTCTTTGTAAATTTGACTATACTTTGTAATCACTGGAGTCTGGAACCGCGCGACCGCTACAGTCGCAGGTTCGAATCTTGCCTCGGGCATGGATGTGTGTGATGTCCTTAGGTTAGTTAGGTTAGTTCTAAGTCCTAGGGGACTGATGACCACAGCAGTTAAGTCCCATAGTGCTCAGAGCCATTTGAACCAATTTTTGTAATCACTGAAATACAGTACTGGTCATTAAAATTGCTACACCAAGAATAAATGCAGATGATAAACGGGTATTCATTCGACAAATATATTATACTAGAACTGACATGGGATTACATTTTCACGCAATTTGGGTGCATAGATCCTGAGAAATCAGTACCCAGAACAACCACCTCTGGCCGTAATAACGGCCTTGATACGCCTGGGCATTGAGTCAACAGAGCTTGGATGGCGTGTACAGGTACAGCTGCCCATGCAGCTTTAACACGATACCATAGTTCATCAAGAGTAGTGACTGGCGTATTGTGACGTGCCAGTTGCTCGGCCACCATTGACCAGACGTTTTCAGTTGGTGAGAGATCTGGAAATGTGCTGGCCAGGGCAGCAGTCGAACATTTTCTGTTTCCAGAAAGGCCCGTACAGGACCTGCAACATACGATCAGGCATTATCCTGCTAAACTGTAGGGTTTCGCAGGGATCCAATGAAGGGTAGAGCCACGGGCCGTAACACATCTGGAATGTAACGTCCACTGTTCAAAGAGCCATCAATACGAACAACAGGTGACAGAGACGTGTAACCAATGGCACCCCATACCATCACGCTGATGGATACGCCACTATGGCGATGACGAATACACACTTCCAATGTACGTTCACCGCGATGTCGCCAAACACGGATGCGACCATCATGATACTGTAAACAGAACCTTGATTCATCCGAGAAAGTGACGTTTTGCCATTCGATGATTCAGGTTCGTCGTTGAGTACACCATCGCAAGCGCTCCTGTCTGTGATGCAGCGTCAAGGGTAACAGCAGCCATAGTCTCCGAGCTGATAGTCCATGCTGCTGCAAGCGTCGTCGAACTGTTCGTGCAGATGGTTGTTGTGTCTTGCAAACGTCCCCATCTGATGACTCAGGGATCGAGACGTGGCTGCACGATCCGTTACAGCCATGCAGATAAGATGCCTTTCATCTCGACTGCTAGTCATACGAGGCCGTTGGGATCCAGCACGGCGTTCCGTATAACCCTCCTGAACCCACCGACTCCATATTCTGCTAACAGTCATTAGATCTCGACTAAAGCGAGCAGCAATGTCACGATACGATAAGCCGCAATCGCGATAGGCTACAATCCGACCTTTATCACAGTCGGAAACGTGATGGTACGCATTTCTCCTCTTTACACGAGGCATCACAACAACGTTTCACCAGGCAACGCCGGTCAACTGCTGTTCGTGTGTGAGAAATCGATTGGGAACTTTCCTCATGTCAGCACGTTGTAGGTGTCGCCACCGGCACCAGCCTCGTGTGAATGCTCTACAAAGCTAATCATTTGCATATCACAGCATCTTCTTCCTGTGGGTTAAATTTCGCGTCTGTAGCACGTCATCTTCTTGGTGTAGCAATTTTAGTGGCCAGTAGTGTAACATCACAAATCCTCTTAACCTGTAACCCGTGAACTTTCATTCCGTTTTCTCCTCCTGTTTTGGGAGCTGCACTTTTTTGAGCAGTGTATATTTTGCGTCCTGTACACTACCAAATCACCCACAAATATAACCATGTTAGATTAGTTCGGAGTAGGTATTAAAATCCATGGAGAAGAAATAAAAACTTTGAGGTTCGCCGATGACATTGTAATTCTGTCAGAGACAGCAAAGGACTTGGAAGAGCAGTTGAACGGAATGGACAGTGTCTTAAAAGAGGGTATAAGATGAACATCAACAAAACAAAACGAGGATAATGAAATGTAGTCGAATTAAGTCGGGTGATACTGAGAGAAAAGGTTAGGAAATGATACACTTAAAGTAGAAAGGAGTTTTGCTATTAGGAGAGTAAAATAACTCATGATGGTCGAAGTAGAGAGGATATAAAATGTAGACTGGCAATGGCAAGGAAAGCGTTTCTGAAGAAGAAAAATTTGTTAACATCGAGTATTGATTTAAATGTCAGGAAGACGTTTCAGAAAGTATTTGTATGGAGTGTAGCCATGTATGGAAGTGAAACATGGACGATAAATAGCTTGGACAAGAAGAGAATAGAAGCTTTCGAAATGTGGTGCTACAGAAGAATGCTGAAGACTAGATGGGTAGATCACATAACTAATGAGGAGGTATTGAATAGAATTTGGGAGAAGAAGAGCTTGTGGCACAACTTGACTAGAAGAAGGGATCGGTTGGTAGGACATGTTCTGAGACATCGAGGTATCACCAATTTAGTATTGGAGGGCAGCGTGGAGGGTAAAAATCGTAGAGGGAGACCAAGAGATGAATACACTAAGCATATTCAGAAGGATGTAGGCTGCAGTAGGTACTGGGAGATGCTGAAGCTTGCACAGGATAGAGTAGCATGGAGAGGTTCATCAAACCAGTCTCAGGACTAAAGACCACAACAACAAGAAGCTTAGTATTATACCTTTCGGCCACAAAAAGTAAAACTTGTTAATTTTCTGTTGTTTTTGGTGTTGAATTTGTAATGATAGCAGTGTAATGTCCTGAAGACACTGAGAATGTGTCCTTGATTCTCGAGGCACGACGTATAACACGTGATTCATCACCAAGGACGTGTGGTTGAGCCAGATACTCCTTTAGTTACGCGACAGTGCGACGTCCATTCCAATTATAATGCAAAATATCTATAGAGACACAGCCTGTTTGTACAAGAAAGCAGTCAGTGCGAGCGGTGCGCACCTTCACCAACGCCATGCAAAGGAGCCGCGGGGCGGCGTGGTACGCGGTGCGTGGTGAGAGATAGGGGGGGGGGGGGGGGTCGCGGGAAACACAATGGCGGTGCTGACGAGGCCGGACGTGCGCGCTGAAAGAGCGCCGGGCCGCCTTACCGCCCACCCCGGCCCCGCCTGCTGCTGCCCACGAGTGGCTCGCGGCGCCCCCCGCGACCACCGAAATAGGCCACCCGCGCTACAAGCGGGCTCAGGCGCCCCCTTCCTTGTTTACAGCTGTCCGAGCGATTACGCCCCCGCAGCTGTAGCTGCCTCGGACCGCCCAGTCGAGTCTCAGGATCCCCGGCGCCGCAATTTATCTGCATTCGTTGAACTGGAAGTAATTTATTTACATCAGGCTGTTACAGTACTTCCTCTCATACATTTCATTTCTTTCTGTTCTCGATATACGTTACGGCACTTGTTTTCCATCTTTCGTTCATCTGATTTTGTTTCCTTTGGAGTATAGCACAGTTAAAAAATCGTTTCGAATTTTATATTTTATTTTGGGCATACCCATTTTACGGGAGAGCCGGAAAAGTGGCCAGGATAATGTATTCGTACTTTTCCAGCTGATCACTGTGGTGTGCGTACTGTAAGACCTTCGGTACACACACGATCAGATTATTTGACATGTCGCTCTAACGAAGTAGGCGAGTGTCAGCAATATGTCTCGTGGTCTTATCGAGGCGTGTTTATCTTCTGCCGTTAGGTCAGACGATAGAAATGTCACTTGCACGCTTAGAGTAGCAGATTGACGGTGACCAACTTTAAACAGAACTTCATTAATTTTCACACACATTTATTAAAATTATAAAAATCATAAACCTTACTTAACTTGATTCTGGATTCTAATTACAACTGACAATCTGAAGTTCCTTTGGTCTTGGTACGTTAATCTTATTCTCACATATCTCTGATACTTGACAAAGTGTCTATACATTTATCTTCATGGCTGTGCACAGGAATATGATAATCTTATTACGCGCAGACTGCAACTTGACTATAGACTGGTACAGACAAATGCAGACTAATGCAGACTGGTGCAGACTGACTAATCGGAGGTCTGTACACTCGTTATAATACCTCGCGCGTTCATGTATCACTGCGCGATTGTGATTCGCGAGGAGAAAAGGTTCTACGTTACTAGCACTCTCATTGGCTGCGTTACATATTAATACGCGGATCGGCGGAAGCAGAATTTGGTCCGTCTTTATGGCAGCGCCATCTCGTAGTGTGGAGACGGACGAGCGCTGCGCCTGGGCTGTTGTGCTTAGCGGGACGCACTCTAGTGGGAAAGTTGTGTACGCGCTGACTACGCGGAACTATGTACACAACAATTACCAATAAACAGAAACGCGCAGAAATTAGTGATTATAATCTGCCACTATTCAAGTACAATATCGATAAATTTGATTACTTTAGCATCAAATTGCTGTCCAATCTTCACAAAGTGGTAAAATGGCTGCTTTGCCCGATAAGAGAAGGAAATGTGGTCACTTGGTTTTAAACTCGAAAATAAGGGATAAGAAACTGTTTTAATAAATATGTAAATATATTTTTTTGTCAAAAAAGATTAGAATTATTTATACTTTTCACAAATAAAAGTCAAACTGTACAGAGCTCGTTGGCCCTGAGGGAGAGCAATTACCACTAAATCCACTGCTCTTCTGGCCTTGAATTTCAAAATTATTCTTCGCAGTACATGCACTCTGTCTCTTTATTATTGTCGTCAAAAAGAGCCCTTCTGTTGTGCAGTTTACTGCTCTTCTTTTTACCCTCCCTTTTCCTTCTTTCTTCTATTCGGTGGCTTTCTGTTTTTCCTTCTGCTTACTTTCTGTTTCTTCTCTTTCTGTATTTGCCGTTACTAGGTCACTCTTGCAAGAGCTTGTTGTGAGTATCACCTTGAAGCCATTCTTTCAGCCGATGCGGTTCGGTTTTCATCCTACACAGACGCCAGAAGCCACAACTGAGATGGACATTTTGTCCCCAAATGATGCCATTACACGAAAGTTGTAATGCCTCTAATACCACGATAAAGTTTCAGTAACTAAAGTAGGATTATGGAGTCAAGATATGATAATATCAACCCAATAAATCCCCTCTCCACAATAAATAAATGAACTGACCACTTATCTTACATCAGGATAACTAAGACCCCCAAAAATTATTATAATTCCGAGGAGCGGCACAGGAAACAGCCACTTTCTCTGGTTCTCGCCTACGTATGCTTCCGACTTATGTTATTTCTTAACCAGTTTCATGCGTTTCATTCATCTGTCAAATTTGATAAGTTTCAATTCCCTGCGAACTTCTGTTGGAAGTTTTGCTTGATATTTCAATTTCATTTATACTGTCCAGACGACAAGCCACCAATACATGAACTCTCCCAGTGAACGACTCGCTGATAAATTTCAAATGTAAAAGAAACACATCAACGTGAATATGGAAAACAAAAGCAGCGGACGTACATATAATAATTTAGGTATGAAATAATGAGGAAGAAAGATTAGGATTTATCACCCCGTCGACATCGAGGTCACTAGAGACGGGAGATATAATATTCATAATGTAATGCATTTAAATTGGTTACAAAGTAGACAGCGCATCAGTTTTTTTTTCTAGAGGGTAAAAAGCACATTTTGTAAATTGTGAAAAGCAATGGTATGAAAACGTGATATCTTCTCAGTCTCCATTTCTTTCTTGTTACGACATCAGTAGCAGACGAGTACTTCCATGCGTTGATTGTTCTTCTTCTCCTCCTACAACCTATCCATCCTATAGCCGTAGTTAGCACATTGGAATTGCATTCAGGAGGACGACAGTTCAAATCAGCCTCTGGCCATCTAGATTTAGGTTTTCCGTGATTTTCCTACGTCGCTCCAGGCAAATGTCTGGATGGTACCTGTGAAAGAGTACGGCGGTTTCCCACCTCCGTTTCTGAACCATTTCGAGCTTGCATTCCGTTCAAAATGGCTCTGAGCACTATAGGACTTAACACCTGTGATCATCAGTTCCCTAGAACTTAGAACTTCTTAATCCTAACTAACCTAATGACATCACACACATCCATGCCCGAGGCAGGATTCGAACCTAAGACCGCAGCGGTCATGCGGTTCCAGACTGAATCACTTAGAACCGCACTGTCACACCGGCCGGCTTGCATTCCGTCTCTAACGACCTGCTTGTCGACGGGTCGTTAAACCCTAATCTTATTTCTTCCTTTTTGTTCATCCCATAGTGTCGCGAGATTATTAGTGGCATTCGTTGACTGTAGTCGCCCGTCCAATCTACGTACAACTACGATTTAATAAGATGTGTTATGTGTTACGGTGTGTGTTTATTCTGTTTCTACAAAAATTGTATTCTTTCCCCATCCAGGCGAACGCTAGAGAATGTGTGGCGACTTCGAAGATGGGATTTCAAAAATGGTTCAAATGGCTCTGAGCACTATGGGACTTAACTTCTAAGGTCATCAGTCCCCTAGAACATAGAACTACTTAAACCTAACTAACCTAAGGGCATCACACGCATCCATGCCCGAGGCAGTATTCGAATCTGCGACCGTAGCGGGTGCGCGGCTCCAGACTGTAGCGCCTAGAACCGCTCGGCCACCCCGGCCGGCTATGTGACTTCCTACCGTGTAGCTGGTGGCTGAGCGCCATTCGCCAAGGGTCGACCTCATCAAAGTTACGTTTGTGCTTTGTCGCCCTTTGCTCCATGTAAATTACTCATGGTGATCTTGTATCTCGTTACTAGTCACAATGCATAAATTTTGTTCTGATTGCGAGCATATCCAACAAAGTTTACACCTCAGTCACTCATACAGGTTTTCCCACCTAAACTTTTGACCGCCAGTATCCCTGGAGCGGCAACAGACACTGACAAACGCTTTCACGGATGTGGATCGGCAGGAACTCACGAAAGTAATTACTACGAGGCATTGTAAACAATGTGCAAATATCGGTCTCAACGCAAACTTTTTTTTAAATGGACATCCCGTACTATTCCACATGCAATCAATGACGTGAGAAATCGCAATAATAATGTCGTTGCTTGCATCGCAATACGTCAGTTATATCCCGAGAAACTGGAACGTGAAGTTGATGCATGAAATGAACGAAACGCCCCGTTATTGCACTTCCCGCGGTGCAAGCGTGACCCACAGATTGCTCGTCATCGTTATGTGATCTACTTTCGTATCTCACTTTCACTGTTAACGTGAGGGCCGAAAGTAATAACAGGAGTTCCTGCCACGAACACTGATATGTACATAACTGTGTCCCTCGTTCGTGTTGTAATTACCTATGTACGGAACAGTACCGTCCGGGTGCGCGCCACCCCGTTACACCGCCCAGGTCAACCCTCCGCCTCTGCAGGAAAGGGCTGCAATAGGCTCTGTGTGTGGAAACGGCTCAGTAAGAAGCATGTTGTTCTGTGTGGAAGAACGAACAGGTACATGGCACCGGTGTACTGTATACAGTAACTGGTGTCACAGTTGTAATAGTGATATTAATTTACCTGTCCATCAGATCTAGGTATTCGACATGGTACTCACAAATGAGGAAACGGTTGTCCTGATATTACTGTGCGGAGAATGTCACCAAAGGGGAGACGTGTGGCGTAGCTGCGTGCCCAGCGGTACCCAAATACACGCCATCCGGTCCGCCCTACCTTCATGAATATTGTCAGAAGGCTTTGCGCGATAGGGCGGGCGTCTCCATAAACGCGGATCCAGAACAGAGACGTAAACCCTTAAAGCAGCAGAGGTAGATGTTCTGGCGGCCGCTGCAATAAACCCTCATACAAGTGTTCGTCAGACAGAGAAACAGATGGGAATCCCTCGAATACGCATGGTGCGTATTCTGCACAGGCACAGACACCACCTATACCACGTGGCGGTACATCAAGAAATCCATGGCAACGACGTTCACAATCGCCTGGAAAACTGTCAGTGGGTTCTGCGCCCAGGCCATTACTTTATGCATAGGGTACTGTTTACAGGTAAGAACACAGTTACAAACGATGGGAACATCAACTTAAACGATATGCACTAATATAGGCTGACGGCCGTGAGTGAATCCGTGATGGAGCGCGCACAGTGGTCTTGCCAAGCAGATGGCCTCGTTTTACGGCTGTGAGACATGTGATTGCCCACCGGAGTACATTTAGGGTATTATGGAGGAGACTTATTTTTGTTTTATTGGTCATCATCATCAGTTATCTGCTATATTAGCAGGTCCTTTGCCTCTCCATTTTCTGCGATCCATTGCTTCCTTCTTAAGGCTGCTGTATGTTGTACCATCCATCATGTCATCCAGTATCTGGAATCTCTTCCTTCCTCGCTTCCTTTTCCCTTCTACATAACCTTCTAAAACTGTTTTTATCAGTCCGTCATTCTTTCTTAATATAAGCCCCATCCAATTTCTTTTTCTTCTCTTTATTACATCTAGTAACTGCCTTTTCTCTCCCACTCTTCTCAGTACCTCTTCATTTTCTACTCTGTCCATCCAACTTATTCCTTCCATCTTCCGCCATGTCCAGATCTCAAAAGCCTCCAGCCTTTCTCTGTCTTTTTTCCTCATAGTCCATGTTTCAGCGCCATATAGAAGAACACTCCATACAAGACATTTTATGAGTCTCTTTCTGAGTTCTCTGTCCATACCGCTGCAGAAGATTCTCCTTTTCTTATAAAACGCCTCTTTTGCCATTGCTATCCTTGTTTTAATTTCTGTGGTGCACTTCCAGTCGGTGTCTATCCTGCTTCCAAGATACTTAAAATTTTGCACTTGCTCTAGTTTTTCTCCATTCAGCACAATTTTTAGTTCCTTATTTCCTCCTATTGCCAATACTTTTGTTTTATTTGTGTTAATTTTCATTCCATATTTTTTCCGTTAGTTGCAATGGTGTCCACCAAATCCTGTAATTCTTTTTCCCCTGTGGCTAGAAGGACCATGTCATCAGCAAATCTCAAGCACCCTACTCTTCTTCCTCCAATTTCTACTCCTTTGTCATCTAATGAGCATTGGTCAATCATATTTTCCAAGTACAGGTTGAAAAGAGTAGGTGATAAACAGCATCCTTGTCTTACTCCTTTCCCTAGTCTGATCCAGTTTGTACTTTCTCCTCTCACTTTAACTGAAACTTTTTGATTAAGGTACAATGAGTTTATAAGTCTTCTGGTTTTCCAGTCCACTCTCTTTTCCCTCATAATAGTCGCCAGCTTGTCCCAAACCAGATTGTCAAATGCCTTTTCTAAATCTATGAAGCACATATATAGGTCTCTTCCTTTTTCAATAAACCTTTCTCCTAAGATTCGTAGGAGCCCTATTGCATCTCTGGTGCCCGTATTCCGTCTAAAGCCAAACTGCTCCTCGCCGAGATTCTCCTCTATTACTTTTTCAAGTCTTTTATTAATTATTCTTAACATCACTTTGGCTGCATGTGAAATGAGGCTGATTGTCCTGTGCTCGCTGCATTTCTTGGTTCCTTGTTTTTTCGGAAATGGAATCATTACTGTTGTCAAAAAGTCCTCAGGCCATTCACCACTGTCATATATTTTATTACATAACCTCAATATTTCTCTTATTCCATTGTGGTTCAAGCATTTTAGTATTTCTCCCGGTATTGTATCTGTACCTACTGCTTTGCCATTTTTCATTGCAGCAATGGCAGACTTTACTTCTTCCATTATGATGGTTGGTCCTTTCTCTTCATCACTTACACTGTTGTGTGATTCAAGTTCCAGAGTTTCTGGTTTGCTATTTGTGTCATATAGCTCTTTTATATATTCTTCCCATCTCTGGAGGGCATCGTCACGATCTTTATACACTACCTCTTCGTCTTTACTCAAAATTTCCATAGTAGCACTTCCTGCTCTGTTTTGTTCCCATGTCATAGTCTTTACTCTGTTTTATTGGTACTACTTACGTTTATGTATGCGTTGCAGTATTTGCAACCATTTCAGTTGTGTAGAATAGCAGGCATACCTCTGTGCAACCCTTTGACAGCCTTTAATTTTCTTTATTGTGGCCGGTGATGGTTCAAATGGCTCTGAGCACTATGGGACTTAACATCGCAGGTCATCAGTCCCCTAGACTTATAACTAGTTAAACCTCACTAACCTAAGGACATCACACACATCCATGCCCGAGGTAGGGTTGGAAACTGCAATCGTAGCAGCAGCGCGGTTCCGGACTGAAGCGCCTAGAACAACTCGGCCACAGCGGCCGGCGGTGGCCGGTGATTATGGCTATTTCGTTACTCTTATGACCATTGCGGTACTCTCGGAAAGTTCTATAAAGCAGTCCACAGCTCGTGGTCTAGTGGCTAGCGTTGCTGCCTCTGGATCAGGGAGTCCCAGCTTTCATTCCTGACCGGGTTGGGAATTTTGTCTGCCTGGGGACTGGGTGTTTGTGTTGTCCTCATCATATTATCATCATCATCATCATTGTTAGTGACAGTGAACAGGTTGGACTGTGTAAAAAAAAATTTGACTTTGAAAAACCTGGGACTTTGTACGGGCGCTGATGACCACCCAGTTGAGCGCCCCACAAACCAAACATCATCATCTATAAAGCACGTACGAGTAAACCGTGTCCTTGTTTTCATTGTGGGTGGCTGGACATCAGTATATTTCCCAGGCCACGTACTCACAGTGTACATAGCAATATGTACAGCGTTTGTCGCATCATTGTACGTCAATCGCATCGCGATTACGTGCAACGTGTGGATGGCGCTAGCATCGCGGGAAGTCCAACAGCGGCGCGTTTCCTTCATTTCACTCGTCAACTTAACGTTCCAATTTCTCGGGATATAATTGACGTATTGCGGTGCACTCAACGCCATTATTATTGTGATTTCTTACGTTTATCATTACGTATGGAATAATATGGGGTGCCCATTAAAAAAGGGTTGTGTTGAAGCCAATATTTACACACGGTTTAGAATGTCTCATAGTATTTATTTTCTTGAGTCTCTGCCGTACATTCATACCGGTGAAAGCCGTTTGTTAATGTCTGTTGTGGTTCCAGAGACATAGGTGGTGAAAAGTTCAGGTAGGAGACCTTGCATTAGAATAAATGTTGGAATTTTGAGCGAGTGCAGATGCCTCTTATTAACGTCAGCGTTTATGAATGGCCGTTAAGTGCAAAAGGAAATCAAGTCCATTTTTTAATATTTTGGGCTTATTTCTCTTTAAAGTACTATTTATGGAGCTGCTTTCAGGCCATAAAATATTTAAGTACAAATATATCACTGCTGCAGAATTGGCCACATCTTTGAGCACAGAAGGAAGCTGTCTTTTATTTAGAGTGCAGTGGGAACATGTCCATTGTCACAGTTCGTATGGTTTGTTTTGTTGGTGTGTGTGTGTGCTCTAATTAAAGCCCACTGGCGATTATGAGTGATTCGTTTGAAGATATGGAAGACAAAGCATCAAAATATCAGTGTTCTAGCTCAGTTAAGCTAATATAGGTAATACAGCTGTTGAGGAAGGTGGTACTTCTGCAACAGCTGGCAATAATATCTGAAATCAAGATGGAGCAGTGAACAGAGCTAGAAGACGTTCTCGACATCCTGAGAAGTGGCAGAGATGTATTAGCCAAAAACGGTGGGATTATGGGTAGGAGTGTACCACAAGTAATGGCGTAACTGTACCGGCTAAAAAACTTGCTGTCAACATCCCTTGCTGCAAGTTGCAATGCCACAGTCAACTTAAAGAAGAAGACAGGAAAAAACATTCATTCGTTCTGGAAATTTTGTGATTACAGTTGGAAAAATGCGTATCTTCAGAGACTTGTTCAGTGAGATCTGATTATGAGGTACCAGAAAGGAGTTGGTTCCAGGAAACCTCAAGTCGTTAGCTTCAAATATTTCTTAACAAATAGAGTGAGATCTGTAAAGGTGTGCAACTTCTACATACAATAAAATCTTGTACACGAACATTAAAATGTCACTGTCTCTATGAATTTATATCGAGATCCGAGCGTGATCTATCAGCCATTGGTCACAAATTCTTGGTATCAGAACATTCTTACTTATCTAAAGATAGTGAATTGAGAACGTACGGTCGCAAGGAAATCGGGCTCCGGACTGTCACGTGACGCTACCGAGAGGGAAGACCATCGCATTCGGCGTATTGCTCTGGCGCACCGAGCTGCAGCAGCAATTTGAGCAGCAGTTGACACCAGAGTGACAAACGAACTGTTAAAAACCGGTCACTTGAAGGACAGCTCCGAGCCAGACGCCCTGCAGCGTGAGCTGCACTGACCCCAAACCGTCACCAATTCCGACTTCAGTGGTGTCAAACGAGAGCTCATCAGAGGACAAGGTAGAGGAATGTTGTGTTTTCCGGTGGAGGCTGGTTTTACCTCGGTGTTAGTGATGGCCGTGTGTTCGTTAGAAGGAGACCAAATGTGGGCCTGCACCAACCTGTCTGCATACTAGATACGCTAGACTTACACTTGGAGGTATGGTCTGCGGGGCTGGTACACTGTCTTAAGTTACCCACGCACCCTGACTGCGAATTTATAGGTCATACTGGCAACTGAATCTAATGTGCTGCCTGTTCATTCCGTTTATTTTTTGTAATCTTCTGTTACCGTACTTCCACCTTGTTTCCTTTTTCCATTTACTGGCGTCAGTAACTTCCTGTCTTACCTGTCCGTGAATGGCAGCAGCAGCCCTTACCTATAAGTACTCTCTCTCACTATCTCTGGAGCGACTGATAGCATTTCCGGGTCGGCGTCTGTCGCGAGTGGAGTCGGGACGCAGCAGCAGTGAAGTCGGGGACGGAGCGCCAGTGAGGTGCGGACAGCCAGTGCTCGCCGACCGCTGGCGACACACATAATCTGTCCGACGGAAGGAGATTGGAGCGGGATGACCGTTGGCAGGTCGTTCGGTTGATCGTCTCATTGGACTACGTGTGTTTGGTCTTTCAATCGCATCTGGGTCTCGGCAGTTGGTCATCTTGCCGGACGTGGGTCAGTTCCTCCCTCGTGCAGAAATGTCGTCGCCAATGGGCAAGTGTCCCCTCTGCATGCTTGGGTCCGAGCCAGTGTCTCCGGGACGTCGTCCGTCCCAAGGAAGTGGGCCGCAGCAGCAGTGAGGTCAGGACAGCCAGTATTCGCCGACAGCTGGTGACACACGTGCGCTGTCCGACGGAAGGAGACTGGAGAGGGAACGACCGTTGGTTGGTCGTTCAGTCGGTCGTCTCATTGGGCGACGTGTATTTGGTCTTTTGACAGTTTCTGGGCCTCGTCAATCGGTTCCTTCCTTGTGCAGAGATGTCGGGTTGCCAATGGGGAAATAATACTGTAGGGAAGCAGCCTACTCACTCCGTATAAACTTCACATCAGTCTTTCCATTGTGTGCCAGCCAGTCCGCTGTAACTAGCTCTGACGTCATAAATGTTGCGTAATACTTTGAATATCAAGTAAATAACCCGAAACGTTTCTAGCATGTCAGGAGTAACACTAAATCAATATGTGTTGAATATCAGTTCAACAACTTTAACCATTTTCGAAATTAGGACGTTTTTCTGTAAAAATCATTGGCGCAACAGAAAAGAGCTAGAAACTTTAAAATTTATATTTAGATTCCTTTTCCATAATAATTTAGTAGACACAGTATTCTGGATCTCACAAATTAAAATTTTAGTTGAAATGAATGATTTTCTGGTTTTTGTTTTAAAAATTAAGGATGCAAGATAGGTCAAGTAGGCGAAAAAATAAGGCTAGGATGTTTAAATTTAAGTAGAAGGGAGATCCGCTATAATCATCAGGATGTGAGAAGTTTCAACTGAATAACTGTAAAACTATAGTGATAGCGTATCTCCAAATGGCAAGTTCAGAGCTCGTCTACTGCGTGTAGTGCAATTAAATTAATTCCCTCGGCTATAATATTTTACTTAGCCACGTCAGACTTTTATTATGAGTACATACCTGTGTGCTGATTGCACATTTAAATTGAGAGCTTCATCGGCCATCAGCAAAGGAAGCAATGATTTATTCGATAACTTAAAGTGGTGCATTACTAGCCCAGCGGCTAGTCGGGAGAGCCAATTTGATCAGGCGTTCCCTTAGCCATCCGCGCCGCCGCTTTATATATAAGAACGCTGCACAAGAGAAAAAGGCCCCAGTTCTCTCCAGGCGCTGATTAGCGCACCATCTGTGCCGGGAGTCGTGTGGCATCGGTATCATTGCTATAAAGAGCCTTGGATGCCATAAAAAGTTACTCAGGATACGCGTAACCATGAAATCGTTTCCGAGTGAAGTGTTAATTCTGGGATGACTTTAATGATCTATCTTCAATTTGCATATGTCGTATTTTCACGTACCGCCACGGGACAGACATTCTACCATTATTTAGCGTGGCGTTTGATGAACATTATCATCAAATTATGGCGAGCATTCACTTAAACCTTTAATTTGATCAGTTATAGTTGCATCAGCGCATTGGACTCTGAACTGCTCTGGTAGTTGGATTGTGTGGATTCTTTTTTGGTCTGTGACTTTCAGAATATAGTGAACATTTTAGAGAGAATCGTTTTTGAATATGAATCCCAGACAATCTCCTAATTCCTCAGAGCTATAAGATGTAGCTATAAGTGTATTTCTCAGATGAAGTGGGCACTAGGAATTCTAATTACACTTCACGTTTTGCTAATCACTTTCTGGTTGCCAATATTGTAGTTAGAGAGCCAGTGTTGAGAACGGCAAGCAACAGTATTAAATAAATAATAGGAACATTTTATGTAACAATTTTTCCACCTGCCATCCCACATATGGTGCATCGCCCAGGAAAAACAAACAAAACACATATTATCCTACAATAATTCCACCCGCTGCCCCACATATGTTGCTAATCGGCCAGGAAATGCATCTTTTCTACATTACATTCTACTTTTCCTATCAATTACTCCACCCTCCACCCCACATATGGTGCATCAGCCGGGGAAGAAACTGAGTAAAAGTGAAAGCGATTTTTAAATATTCGGATTTGGGAGTGAAATGCGACACGCAACTGAGTAATAGAACAGTGATAGTGTTGCGTGTGCATGTGAACGACGCAATTGGATTAACAACGCATCTGGATTAACGGAGCTGGCACTGAGTCTAGTGGCGCTGCTGGCATCGCGAGAAGCCAGTTTCGCCTCACCGCAGTCGTCTGCCAGAGCAACCGGAGTCGCGCCTGCAGTTGCGGGCCACATACCAACCGTCGAAGTGGCGTCTGCAATTCAACGTGCCGCGTCGCATCAGTAATCCTGGTACGTCGCGTCGGCAACGCCATACGTCGTGCAGAAGGAACTAAGTGAAAAGCTGTTAAAAGTTTTACTAACCTGCACTAAAAGACTGTCAGCGATGGAACTGCCAGAAGAAACCGAGGTTAAACTTAAATCAGAACCTATGTCTGTTGAGGGATCTGTAAATCCAGACCACGGTTCAAGTGTAAATATGCATGAAAATAGTAATGTTAAAGTGAAATATGAAGTATTGACTCCTGACAGTAGTGTGAAAAAGGGCAATGATTCAATAATAGAGACCCCTGTAGTAAAGCAGAATCACAAATTGTTAATTTATTGGATGATAGTTTGTCTGATGAGTTAAAAACGAAACAGTCATCAGAGGTGGTAGAGTTTAAACAGGAGAAGTTAGATATGACTGGTCAATCAGAAGTTTCATTTAGTTTTTATGATTCTGGTGTTGGAGCTGGTCTTTCGTTACCTGAGTGTGATAAAAAGCCAGCTAGTGAGCAACCCAAAGATACTGGGGCTATTGATTTAAATGTTATATTACAAGCAATAGCTACCAGTAATGCTGAATTAAAGTCTGAAATAACTGAGGTCAAAAGCAGTAATGCTGAATTAAAGTATGAGATTGTGGCCAGCCAAACTATTTTTAATAAACGATTGGAGGTAATGGACAATACCTTCAAGGCTGGTTGCAATAAGTTGAAAGAGGATCTGGACAGTTTGATTTATAAAATTGATTACAATCATGAGGATATTAAGAAAAATGTTGCTCAACAATTTTCTGAAATGTATAAAACAGTAAAATCCGAAGTTGCTGAGGTTCGCAAAGACTTCCAAATGGAAGATGCAAAGCTGAAGCACAAGTTAACAGAACAGATCAAGGCGGAATCTGAACTGTGCTCAGATAGGTTTAAAGATGTTAATATAAAAGTAAACATATGTCAAGCAGAAGTAGATGCAATCAAAACTGATACTACTCATATTGTGCAAAGAGTAGATAATGTTGAAATGAGAGTAGAAAATATAAGTACTAACATTGCTAACATTGAGAGTAAAGGGGCTTCATTAACTTCTGGTAATGGTAGTATGCAACAAGTTGTAGCTGCAAACGCCGCTTTTATTGGGCGTCGGTAGTTCTTGCGGTTCGATCCAGATAAAAATATCCACCCGCTAGATTTCTGGAACGATTTTGAAGATGTGATTCCGCCAACTTGGTCTGAACGAGAGAAAATCTCATTTATTAGAAGCCATTTAGCAGGTGACGCCATGCATCGGTCAGCTGATGTTATGTTAAAGTGTAAAACATTAGCGGAATTTAAAACAGCTTTCATTAATGAGTATTGGTCTAGCAATAAGCAAAATGAAGTGTTGAGAGAATTTTGGAGTGGAAAACGCTTCAATGCAGGCAAGGAGTCTATTAGACAGTTTGCCAGGTCATGGATCCCACGTTTGTCACATTTGGCCGAAAAGCTAAAACCAGAAATGATAATACTAGGTCTTGAAGCCAAACTGCCATGGTATTGGCAAACTAGAATTATATCTGCCCCTAGAGACAATCTGGATCGTTTCATTGAATATTTGGAACGTGTAGAGCGTGTGGCTGCCAATGAGGAGCAAGCATGTAATAACAGAAATGCTAATAACACTAGTAGTAATTTTAAGAAAGAGCAGAATGGCAATGTAAACATCAGAACAGTAGGTGTTCGCCATCCTAAGAGAGGTAGGAATTTGAGAAATAATTATCAGAACCAAACAATGGCGCCGGCCTGTGTGGCCGAGCGGTTCTAGGTGCTTCAGTCTGGAACCGCGCGACCGCTACGGTCGCAGGTTCGAATCCTGCCTCGGGCACGGATGTGTGTGATGTCCTTAGGTTAGTTATGCTTAAGAAGTTCTAAGTTCTAGGGGACTGATGACCTCAGATGTTGAGTCCCATAGTGCTCAGAGCCATTTTGAACCAACAATGGCATCCAAATGATAGTAATTTTGTTGCGAACAAAATTATGCAGGTAAGCAACAGTGTGGAAAGCAATACTGTGCCAGTTAACTATAATGGAAATAAAGGAAACAGTAGTAGGCCGAGGCAGGAAAACTAGTTCCCGTCTATGAGGACACTGGTGCTCACCAGGCGGTTATTTTTCCTAAGCCAGTAGTTACAGTAATTGGTAAGATAGATCAGAATACTCAGACTGAACATGTGGATGAGGGGTCGGTAGCATCTAAGGATACACCAGAAATATTAGATCACTCACAGTATTTGATAGATACCGTGTTAGAGACGCTTTCTAAGTGGGAAGAGAAAGAGAAGGCGCAGCAGTGTAACGGTAGGGAAGAGCTACAAAATACTGAATTGTCAGGTGAAGAAGAAGAAGAAATTCATGATTATATTTACGATGAGGATGATGTGCTCTTATCTAAAGTGCCTGTGCAGGATGTTGATACTGTACTAATAGATTTAGGACAGGAGTTAAGTGAGAATGTAGAGGATAGCCTGTTGGGGGTCGATGAACCCAGTAGCTGTGACCAGTTGTCACTTGAGAAGGAACCCGACGATAATAGTGAAAGTGGTTTAGCTGTAACTAGTGTTATGCCCAGTCTGGAGGTGCAGAATCGCTCAGACTACAGTAATTTGGGTCATGTTCAGCAAATTAAATGTAATGAAGACGTGCTGTGTTTTATAGACCTACTGGAAAAGGCAGCTGAAAATGTAATTCAGGAAACCCCTACACACTTTGACGTAAATGTAATGAAGACAGATGTCGATCACTTTAGTTGGAGACAAATCCAAAAGGAACTATTGGATGAGTTTGAGGAACCACCTGTAGATACTGGAATAAGCCACCCTATAATAATAGTGAATATGTTGGGTATCAATTTACGTTGTCTCTTAGACAGTGGAAGTGAGGTGAGTGCAATATCTCAGTCCTTTGATGTATTACCTGGTAAAGACAAGCTTACAGTAATGAGGGTATCAGGACTAAGAATAATTGATGTTACTGGCAAGGTGTCAAAAACGGTAAAGCAAGAAGCTTTGCTGCCCTTTGATATTAATGGTAATATAATTGATCATCCATGCTTAATTGTAAACAATCTCAGTATTGAGGTTTTAATTGGCATAGATTTCTTGTCAAAATATCATAGTGTTGTTGACTTTGAAAGAAGCCAGTTAAAACTGGTCATGCCGATAACCGGAGTAATTACGGTACCTTTTATTGATAAACATGTAGTAACTAAAGATGAAACTTGGGAGCTGCCTATACGATTTCTGAAAAATAGGAGATATTGGGACAAAGGTGTTAATCTTAGTAAATACCAAGGACCTTTCAGGATCATAGGAAAACCACATGCGAATGCATATTGGCTAGAGTACCCTAAGAGTAAAAAGATATTAGCTCTCCGGAACGTGATCGACCTAAAGAAGTTCATACGTAGTGAATGAATTCTGTAGGGAGGAGGTTGTTCTGTAACCTCTACACAGTGTGGCAGCTGTTCAGTCCCAGCTGTGTGAGATCTTTCCTTTTCAGGTCTCACTCATTCTTCATCTTTCCTATACACCAAAACTTCGGCTCGTACTCTCAAATACTAAAATCTTCCGTTATGGTTATCAAGCCAGTAATACACTAATGAATTCTGTAGGGAGGAGGTTGTTCTGTAACCTGTACACAGTGTGGCAGCTGTGCAGCCCCAGCTGTGTGAGATCTTCTTTCCTTTTCAGGTCTCACTCATTCTTCATCTTTCCTATCTACCAAAGTTTCGACTCCTTCTTTGCAATACTAAAATTTTCTGTCATGGCTATCACGCCATGAGTTCTGTAACCATTCTATCCACCGATTGGTGAAAAAAAACCTAATGTGACAAACCTAACAGTGACATAAACAACAGAGAAGTATGATGTAATTAAGATACAAAGGTATTTGAGTAACAAGTATGTATAGAACCATGGTAATATTATAAGTACAAAGTTGCTGTTTTATTGGAAATGGCCCACCAACAGTAATTTAAAAAGATATACAAACTCGTATACAAGCAGGATCTGAAGTGGCAGTGAAACCTGTTGTATGCTGTAGAGCTAAGTAATTAATAGTAAAAGAGATTGCTTAGTGTTATGAAAAATATGCAGATAAGTTGTAAAAATGAACTCACCTTATGTAGCAAGGAATGGCAGTGTAATAGAATTGAACAGTGTTTGTGGTTGAGACGTGAAGAACACGTCCCTGAAGTATTTATAAGGTTGGAGCTGGCCATTATTTTGGTGTTGGGTGTGCGGTGACACACCTACAGGTACTGAGGTTATGAGATGGAGGCGTGAATGCGACCATAGGTACCCTTATGTTAGATGAGACAGAGCAGCTTATGGTGACCTATAGGTTTAAGGAATTTAGCATCACGTTCGTCCATAATTACTTAATGCACTTTAGTGGTAGGTCGAGAAAGACTACCTGTGGTTTCAGCGTCCGATCGAGTGGAAATGGATTGCCACGTGAGAAACTGATCAGCTGCAATACACTATAGATATGAAATGAATGTGCTATCCTATGAGTTAAATGTTAATAGAGTGAGTGTTAAATACGTACATACACTAGCTACATAATTGAGTAACATAATGGCAGACATGAAACATTATTTATAGCTCAGCAAAAATACACTTGGATGAAGTAAGTACGTAATTGCAGATGTGGAACTGACACAGCAGCAGAGGACCAATAAGTGGATTTAGTAGTCAACTAAACGTAGTGTGTTTTGAACCCTCAGAACTGTACTATTACCACAAGTTCTCACATGTACAAAGAAGCTGAGAAGACAACTACTAATCAAATATACTCATACTATCTCTAAGAATAAGGTAATCGAAGATGAGTCAGCTAAGTAAATAAAATACCATTGTATCAGGAATGTACCGAGCATTGGTTCAGTGTTCCGGCCCAGAAATAATAAATTCAGGTTAAATATGATTTATGATTGTATGCCTTAGGAGCATAAATTTTCTCTAGTACATGACTAAAGGCGTTTTGAGCCATTTGTTTAACGATTTTATGACAGTTAAGTAACCGTAAGAGTAAAATTGAGAAAGTTCTGTTAACTTTGTTCCAGCAAAATATTGAAGGATAAAATGTATATATCCCCATTTCATTGTGACCCACCCATAGATATTAAGTGAACAGAGTCTGAGGCACTCTTTTTGTTTGTTCTACAGGACAAACCAGACAATGGCAGCCTGGTAGCTGCGTGAAAGCGTGGAGTGACTTGGACACAACTCACAGTGACCCCTCCCCTTTTTCCCCATGTAATTTACAGTGAACGTGAAGGACGCACCCCATAGCAACTTCCCCTCCTCAACCCTTGTGAATGGAAGTGTAGAACACAGGCCAAACCGGCTACAACCACGCGTGTAAAAATGAAATTGTCATGATTTGTGAAATTTTCTTTCAGGTTTAGAAAAGACTGCTAAGATATAATTATTTGTTTATGTATCATGAATAACTGTGTTATTTTCTTTGAATTTGTGTATGTAAAATGTATTTAAAGGACTTCAGATTTTCATAATTTTACATATTTTATGTGTTTGTCTGTCTAAGGCAATATGTATGCCAAAGTGTTTCATTGATTTTGCTTAAATTTTGAGTAATAATGTTGCTTAAGAGGCAGTGAACATGCCCAAAATTTAACTAATTGAAGTAGTTAATCAGTTTTCTTTTAATATTTCTATATGTTTTCATTTAAATTTTAATTTTCATAGGGAGTTAAGCTGTACTCTTGCTTCCCTTTTTGTAATTAATTTTTTTTCTCTTTCTTTTTCCCATTTACATTCAAAAACAAAAAAAGAAAAAAAATTAAGTAGTGGGTGATGTAGGGAAGCAGCCTACTCACGCCGTATAAAATTCACATCAGACTTTCCATTGTGTGCCAGACAGTCAGCTGTAACTAGCTCTGACGTCATAAATGTTGCGCATTACTTTAAACATCAAGTAAATAACCTGAAACGTTTCTAGCATGTCAGGAGTAATACTAAATCAATATGTGTCGAATATCAGTTCAATAAGTTTAACCATTTTCGAAATTTGGACGTTTTTCTGTAAAAGTCATTGGCGCAACAGAAAAGAGCTAGAAACTTTAAAATTTATATTTAGAGTCCTTTTCCATAATAATTTAGTAGAAACAGTATTCTGGATCTCACAAATTAAAATTTTAATTGAAATTCATGATTTTCTGGTCTTTGTTTTAAAAATTAAGGAAGCAAGATAGATTAAGTAGGCGAATAAATAAGGCTAGGATGTTTAAATTTAAGTAGAAGGGAGATCCGCTATACTCATAATGATGTGAGAAGTTTCAACCGAATAACTATAAAACTATAATGCTAGCGTATCTCCAAAGGGCAAGTTCAGAGCTCGTCTACTGCACGTAGTGTAATTAAATTAATTCTCTCGCCTAAAATATTTTACTTAGCCACGTCAGACTTTTATTATGATTACTTACCTGTGTGCTGATTGCACATTTAAATTGAGAGCTTCATCGGCCATCAGCAAAGGAAGCAATGATTTATTCGATAACTTAAAGTGGTGCATTACTAGCCCAGCGGCTAGTCGGTAAAGCCAATTTGATCAGGCGTTCCCTTAGCCGTCCGCACCGCGGCTGTATATATAAGAACGCTGCACAAGAGAAAACGGCCCCAGTTCTCTCCAGACGCTGATTAGCGCACCATCTGTGCCGGGAGTCGCGTCGCATCGCTATCATTGCTATAAAGAGCCTCCGAAGCCGTAATAAGTTACTTGGGATATGCGTAACCATGAAATCGTTTTCGAGTGAAGTGTTAATTCTGGGATGACTTTAATGATCTATCTTCAATTTGCGTATGTCGTATTTTCACGTGTCGCCGCGGGACAGACATTCTACCATTATTTAGCGTGGCGTCTGATGAACATTATCATCAAATTATGGCGAGCATTCACTTAAACCTTTAATTTGAACAGTTATAGTTGCATCAGCGCATTAGACTCTGAACTGCTCTGGTGGTTGGATTGTGTGGATTCTTTTTTGGTCTGTGACTTTCAGAATATAGTGAACATTTTAGAGAGAATCGTTTTTGATTATGAATCCCAGACAATCTCCTAATTCCTCAGAGCAATAAGCTGTAGCTATAAGTGTATTTCTCAGATGAAGTGGGCACTAGGAATTCTAATTACAGGCTTCACGTTTTGCCAATCACTTTCTGGTTGCCAATATTGTAGTTAGAGAGCCAGTGTTGAGAACGGCAGCCGCAGGTTCGAATCCTGCCTCAGGCATGGATGTGTGTGATGTCCTTAGGTTAGTTAGGTTTAAGTAGTTCTAAGTTCTAGGGGACTAATGACCACAGCAGTTGAGTCCCATAGTGCTCAGAGCCATTTGAACCATTTTGAAACGGCAAACAACAGCATTAAATAAATAATAGGAACATTTTATGTAACAATTATTCCACCTGCCGCCCCACATATGGTGCATCGGCCGGGAAAAACAAACAAAACACAGATTATCCTACAATAATTCCACCCGCCGCCCCACATATGTTGCTAATCGGCCGGGAAATGCATCTTTTCTACATTACGTTCTACTTTTCCTAAAAATTACTCCACCCGGCTCCCCACAATACCTCTGCAATGTTGGGTCTGAGCCAGTGTGCCCGGGTCGCCGTGTCTCCGAATTCCGAACGGACATCAAGTTGAGTCGGGTTGGAGCTTCAGTCAGCTTCGGACAGCCAAGAGTCGCCTGACCGTTGCCTATACTCGTAACTTCAGTGGGAACGACCGGGGTTGGTCGTTCGGTCGGTCGTCTCATTAAACGACGTGTATTTGGTCTCCGATCGCTTGTGGAAACTTTCTGTGTGTCGAATTCATTCGTCCTTGTTGTCCCACAGTGATTGCTTTTACGATTGTTCGAGTTCTTGTGTAAGTGTGTTTACGTGGAACCACGTGTAGCTTCTGTGATTTCCACTGAGCAGATGAATGCTGTCTGCGTACTGCAGTAGTCAGTGGGTCGATTGAAATAGAGCAGCGAGTGTGTCGGGTGGAAAGGAATTGATTAGGCTGTTGTTTGGTTCTTCAGCCGTCCCTAGGACGTGTTGCCACCTGATTTAGTGTTACGCTTGGCTCCTATCTCACCTAATGTGTGGTTAGAGTTTCCTCACCAGACTGACCCTTGGAACACTTCTGAGCACCACTGTTCATTGGTTGTGTTTGTCATTTTATTTGGTTGCAGGTATTGCGCCAGGCCTTCAACCGTGTATTAATATTGTCTTTCGCAAGCTGCGATATCGTCTCGAGAAACAGTGACCCGTATATGTAATTTACGTCTATGGTTACAAGATTTTTGTTAACAGAATCCCGGTTTCGGTCTTTAATGACTATCATCAGATCTGTTTCATAAAAACAAAGACCTAATGTACTGCAGCCATCGTGGCATCGTCAAATGTTAAATGCGCGATCAGCACCAGCATCGTCAAATACATAAAAATAACATCACATACACGAATGCATCCTGCAATAGCATTAGCAGAGGTATATAAGGTGACCAGGACTAAGGAAAACAAAACGCAGAAGTCGTGTCCTCTCGATGTGGTCAGTACAGCAACATTCCGCGGAATTTGCAGGAAAACTCACTGACGTAGGTGTAACAGAGTGATACAATCAGAGTGAGAATGTCTGCGTGGATTTATACCGGCAGAGGGAAGGTGTCCACATATTAGGACTCACCCACTAGCATTAAACGATCAAGAAAACCGTTTTACCATTATATGGAAGCTGGATAGTGCCGATGAGTGTAGATTATTTTTTGTCAGTAGCAGTGGAGCTATCACAAGGTGCACTGAGAGCCAACCTGGAAGCGTTGGAGGAAGAACAGATGGATATAGATTTCAGTGCAAAGTGTTCAAAGCCAGGACAGTCTATCAATTTAGCCACAATCTGAACGAATGTGTTGAATTTGCAAGGCAGTGATAGGAAAGTAATGAAATAGTTGTTAGTGGAATGCATGGTATTATTCAATCTTCCTGGTCCAATGCCAGCTATGTCAATAACACAGTATGGTATTCCCACTGGGAATGAATTGTTGCTTCACAGGAAACCATTCGGTGTTCCAAATCACCTCAAACTGATGGCGGAGAACTTTATAAAGAAACATCTCTTTGATGTAATAACAGAAGAAAGTCTGAAACCACGTATGATCACAGATACATGTCCAATAATAAACACCACAAATATCTTGGATAACTTGGGGCTAGGCCCTTATTTTGCAACTATGGATTTGCAACGTGGGTACCATCAGATGGAGATAGTACCAGACGACAGCCTAATACCACATTCGAAGTTGCAACCACTTGTTACCGATGTCAGTCAATGCCGTTCTGGTTGAAGCATGTGCTGCCAACATTCCAATGCCTACTAGATGGGGTATTACGAGGCCTAGAACCAAAACAGTGTATGGTGTACTTAGTCACTATCATAGTGTTTTCTACAGATATCCAAGAGCATGTGGCACATTTGCAGGACGTCTTTAGTCAACTGTGAGTGGAACAAGTAACATGTGATTTAGAAAAGTATCCTCCTATACTGAAGGAAGTTCGCGAATTGTGCCATGATAAAGACCAGGATGAAGTACAAACAGACCCTTGACTCATACAAGCTGTGAGGTATTCTCTACTCAGGCTCACTAATTATTACAGGAATTTTGTGCTGTATTTTGCACAAGTAGCTAGACCTTTTACACATCTGTTAATGTAGGGAATAATGTTTTTATGGACTCTGGATTGTGAGCAGGCGTTTTTGCATTTAAAGGACCTATTGGCCTCCAGCTCTATCCTTGCTTCCTCAGATTATCAAAAACTGTTCATACCGTCTGGTGATGCCATCAACCGCATCTAAGGGTGTAGGTGAACTCAGGAAATGATCAGAGAAACATTAGTTACTGTAGGTGCTTAGACTGGTTTATGATATCACAAATATTTGTTGCTACCTTTATGGTAGGCAATTCAAAGTCGAAACATGTCATAAAACATTAAAAGTAATGAAGGGCTTTCGACTAACCTTCCTAGCAACTTAACCAGATGGGATTTACAGCTTCGGAAATTGATCTGGAAGCAGTACAATACTCTGAAAAAGACATGGCGATGCCAAAGGATTAAGTCACAAAGTATGTGTGGTGGAATGTGTTCATATTTACGCAGACAAAAGATGTAAGTCTCGAGCCACTGATCTGGACTGTCAATAGTTTGTGATGTAAGCACAGTTCTGAGCTGACGTTAGAATATGATACAAACAAAGTGCAGAAGATATATGGTGATCCTGGATGTAGTTTAAATGATGAAGTGTTACGGCAGGCCAATGAGTCTATTTTTGCTGGGCATGGAGGTTATCAAATCACTGAGCAATGCATTGCAAAAAACAATGGGAGAATGCTGGGGACATCTGATATAGAGCGCCACATTGAGCAATGTGGGCTGTACACTTGTTCCTGCACTAGCACCTTAATCTGTTGTCTTGTCTGTCACTGATCGTAGCTTATCCTGGTTTATAGAATGGGCAACCCTCCCAACCTCCATGTTCTGAGGTGCACTTCCAACATCTTGTCACCACTCGCGGTTTTACTGCCCTTCAACCACATACTTACTAGTATGATTCCCCATTCATCTCTATTCTGCTTATATACTTTCCCTTCACCATGTCATGTGCCGGCAGTGCCCCACTAGATGTCGTCAGTCTCGAAATTTACAGTGTTTGGGGTCATCAGGGTATGCCTAAACATATTACATATTTTATCTTTGATTTTTGGATAGATAAATACAAATATTTTGTTGTATTCCACTACATTATACAGCACTTGTGCCTGCTGCATCGAAAACGCAACAATAAAGTGCTATTCTGCGAAAAAGACAATAAAGCGAAGAGTGACATTTTCAGTTCAAAGGCACTACCCATTTGTAACAATAACTGCACAGTCTCCTGAAGTGACTAGTCGGATTGGTATTATTTTGTTGTCGTTGTGATTAAAGGGTATCATTAGAACAGTCTACTATGGGCGAGTTCTTGGCACACTTTGCTAACCACAAAGTAGTGCGCACTTGCGCACTTAGTCTCGATGGGAAAGCTACGACCGTTATAGCACCTGATCTCATTGGTCGTTAAAGAAATCTAATATGATACCAAATAAGCTTACAGTAAGATACGGAGAACAGAAACTAAACGTTAGAAAAAAGGAATACGCTGCCTAAAAATTATACAAAAATTCAGCTGTGAGAAAATCAGCGTTCTTTTACTGATGTTAAAGGGGTCAATCCACACTACTCAGAATGATTCGAAGGAAGGAATATTATGAAGATTACTGTTCAACGTCCAATCGAAAACGAGGTCATCAGTGTCAGACCACAAACTAAGGTTAAGGAAGAGTGGAGAAGGAAATCGTCCATGGCCTTTCAAAGAAGCCATCCTAGCATTTGCCTTAAACAATTTAGGAGAATCACGGTAAACCTAAATATGGATGATAGGATGGCATTTGAACTGTCGTCCTCCTGAATGCGAGTCCAGTGTGCTAACCACTGCGCCACCTTACTCAGTCGTACTAATTAATTTTCGGTTTAATTACAAAAACTCTGCTTCTGTTTTCCCAGAGTCATCTATTTGAATGGAGTAATTAAAAATGGCTGTCGTTGTCAAATTCATTTCAAACTTTGAAATATAGATATTACAGCACTGCTATTTTCACAAATAACTTTATTTAATGTAATCAAATACAGTATTATGTTCGCAAAGACTGAATCAAGCAGCCGCCCTCTTCGAACATGAACTCATTTAACACCCGTATCTATGTCAAAGATACATTTTTGTGATTCACTTTCGTTTAATGATTCTGCGTATGAAAGTGATGATGCAGGTGTGTGAATGGTTAGGTTCCTGATCATTATTGCCCCAGTTCCGGTGGGATTCATCTGTGTCGATTTATTCAGCATTACGTAACAAAGCATTATTATGTGTGTAGCATTGTGTACTGATGTTGCTTATTTTTGCCTGTTATCATCCCACGTTATTGCTACAGTGATGTTTCTACCACAGCTTAAGCAATTCCAGGCTGATCTCATGTCCTGACGGACAGAGATAATCGAGCATGGCAGTGAATGGCTGTAAAAATCGCATTAAATGGACTGGCCTGTACAAAGTCCAGACGTGAAACCAGTTCAGCACCTTTGAGAAATGTTAAAACGAATACGCTCAAGACAATACCGTATGACGTCACTACTTCCTCTGATTTTGTTTCTTGATGAAGAATGGATTGCCATTTGTCCAAAGACATTCAGACATCTCACTGAAATTGTTGTGGCTGTGCCCCCCTGTAATGTCTTGTGGTTCCTAAGTCGATGACGAAAATGGTTCAAATGGCTCTGTGCACTATGCGACTTAACTTCTGAGATCATCAGTCGCCTAGAACTTAGAACTAATTAAACCTAACTAACCTAAGGACATCACACACATCCATGCCCGTGGCAGGATTCGAACCTGCGACCGTAGCGATCGCTCGGTTCCATACTGTAGCGCCTAGAACTGCACGGCCACTCAGGCCGGCCTCGATGAGGAGATGGTGGTATGATACACTATGTGATCAAAAGTATACGGGCACCCCAAAAACATGCGTTTTTCATATTAGGTGCATTGCTGCACCTACCGCAAGTTACTCCATATCAACGACCTCAGTAGTCATTAGACATCGTGAAAGAGCAGAATGTGGCGCTCCAAGGAACTCACGGTCTTCGAACGTGGTCAGGTGACTGGATGTCACTTGTGTCATGGGTCTGTATGCGAGTTTTTCACACTCTTAAACATCCCTAGGTCCACTGTTTGCTATGTGATAGTGAAGTGGAAACGTAAAGGGACACGTACAGGCTGACCTCGTCTGCTGACTGACAGAGACCGCCGACAATTGAAGAGGGTCGTACTGTGTAATAGGCAGACATCTATCCAGATCGTCACACAGGAATTCCAAACTGCACCAGGAACCACTGCAAGTGCTATGACAGACTGGAGGTGAGAAAACTTGGATTTAATGGTCGAGCGGCGGCTCATAAGCCACACATCACGCCGGTAAATGCCAAACGACGCCTCGTTTGGTGTAAGGAGTGTTAACATTGGGCGATTGAATAGTAGAAAAACGTTGTGTGGAATGACGAATCACGTTACACAATATGGCTATCCGATGACAGGGTGAGGGTATGGCGAATGCCCGGTGAACGTCATCTGCCAGCGTGTGTAGTGCCAACAGTAAAATTCGGAGGCGGTGTTGTTATGGTGTGGTCGTGTTTTTCATGGAAGGGGCTTGCACCACTTGTTCTGCGTAGCACTATCACAGCACAGGGCCTACATTGATGATGTTTTAAGCACCTTCTTGCTCCCCACTGCTGAAGAGCAAATCGGGGATGGCCATTGCATCTTTCAACACGATCGAGTACCTGTTGAGAATGCACGGCCTGTGGCGGAGTGGTTACACGACAGTTACATCCCTGTAGTGGACTGGTCTGCACAGAGTTCTGACCTCAATCCTGTATAACGCCTTTGGGACGGTTTGGAACGCCGAATTCGTGCCAGGCCTGACCGACAGGTATCGATACCCCTCCTCAGTGCAGCACTCCGTGAAGAAAGGGCTGCCATTCACCAAGAAAGCTTCCAGCAGCTGACTGAATGTGTGCCTGCGAGAGTGGAAGCTGTCATCAAGGCTAAGGGTGGGCCAACAACAAATTGAATTCCAGTATTACTGATGGAGGGCGCCACGAACGTGTAAGTCATTTTCAGCCCTGTATCCGGATACTTTTGATCACATAGTGTAGGTTGCACATGGGGTTAAAATACACTTTATTATAGGAACTAATTGAATGCTTAACTTCAGTGATGTCCAATATGAAGTTCTGTGCTTAACAGCAATCAAATAAAGTCTACTGATTCTTGAATCTTGTCCGTGTCCATATCACAACTATATACAACGACCATTCTCTCACAGCTAGCTAAGGTGCGAGGCGACGACTGTTGTTGTGGAAGACTAGAGCAAAGTGCGACGTATTGTGCAATACGAACTGAGTGCCGACGTGACGTATTGAGGTACTGAGACTGAGCGAGTGAGCCAGCTCAGTCGGCGGTGGCGCCCGCCTATATACACTCTGCCCAGGGGGCGTTATCGGCGGGTAGCCTGCTGGCTTGTCTTAGTGTCCTCTGGTCATAGGCACGCTTGGTTCAACGCCTGCTATACAATGTTTCCTAGTGCCGACCGGTGTGATGGCGAAGACGTATGCCAGCACAGAAATAGTCCCTAGCAGATATCTAACAGCCATAAATTGGAAGGGTAGACAACATCCTATATTAATGCCCACTAATGAGTGTCCAGATACGTTTGAACATACAGTATATGTGTTGAACAGATAACGTGTGCCAGGAACGGGCTATTTAGGCCCAGTATCTGTTCACACCCAAGTAGTATTTTTGACTTGTGACTTAGCAGTTGGATAAAACCGAAATATCATTTCCCTCTTCCTCTTCGAAGCGCAGTTTCACGCAATTTTTCTTTGGCTCTATTGGTAAAGACTCGTATGTCTTGGTATTTACTTGATTTCCTTTGTTTTCATAATTTATCTGGTGCTGCAGATGGGACCTGTGTTATAATTTAGAAGAATTTGCTGTGACGGTCTCTTAACTATTTCGTACTTCACATCTGCATACTGGCACAGTTATGGGGAGTGGATCAGCGGTCCTGACTGACACGTGGAATAGTTCGTATAGTTCTAAAGGTCCTTGTCTCTCTCTCTCTCTCTGCGTGAGAATTCAACTCCTTGTTGTGACTGTCAGGCACTTTGACACCAGTCCGTCAATGTGAAATGGGCGACAGGGTCGGCGGGGACGGAGCCTCTCCGTCGTTTCTAGGTCCCCGGTTAACATAACATAACATAACATAACTTTGTTATAGTATGAGTCGGTCATTTGTATTCTAAAACCAACACGCTCAGTAGATTTGAGCGCACGCTTGTGATTGGTCTGGGAAGTAAATTTTACTTTTGAACCACAGCTACAGATTGCTCCTCATCAATCGTTGTATAGTGGCATTAGATATTCAGCAATAATTCCACAGCACAACCGCAATGTGCAAATTTGTTGCGCGTACGCAAAGTCAATACACTGGTGTAGTTGGCAGAAAAAAATCAGCTACATTACCGACGCTAGGGTCCATAATTTACCGCTGCACATAAGTACTGTGAGTAGCGTCCAGTATCATCCCTGCTCTAATAGCTTAGACCGATTTCTTGTGTGTTAGACATCAGATTCTTATAGATCTGCTTATTTTTCTATTTATTTTCAAATGGACAGCTTCAGCATGGAGATACCAACCCATAACAAGTATTAAAGACGTGTATTTGCACAAAACTGTTGCTCTAGATGCTATTCGTATGCTAGAACGCCATTGTAGTTGAATACGTAATTTCAGTTGACGTAGCAACTTTCAGTGCAAAACAAACTACATCGTGCAGGTTTTTTGCTGAATGACCTAGCTCGAGACTCTTTTTAATTAACCTTCTATCTTTGATATTGCTCGTCTACCTTATGCACGCATAGCTGAATAACTTAAATTGGAATATTTTTCCAGGTAAATAACGCAGTGAAAAGCTTCACTACAACGCAAGTTTTGCTAGCGGAACTTGCAGCAAACTTTACTGAGGCGAGAAAAGAAATTTTCACAATGCTCTGGCCAAACTGGCTGCTACTGCTTCCAACGCAAAAAAACGCAAAAGATCTCCGCAAATGGGGCAAGCAAATTTATCATATCGAGCATTATCGAAAAAAATTTCAAAAAACTGAGAAAGCTCTCACATTCAAATGGCTGCATTGCTTACACAGCTAAATTAATGCCTGTAGTGTCGAATAGTCCGAGAAAGTACATTACATTGCTTGTCTTCTAGAATTTTCTCTGTTGTCAGACTATATGACTGGAAGACTTAGAAAATATTTCATATATATTACTCACCTTCAACTCTACATAATACGCCTCCCGCCTCCTCCATTCTTCACTCTTCGTTACTCACGTGTATTACTTCCATAAGCTATTAAATTACAGTTCGCATACGTATTTTTCGAGGTGTCTGGAGCTACTAATTTCCTTTGCTAGTGTTTTCTTGCCCCTTTCCAATCAAGTGTTCATAGCTTCTTTAAGGATTCTCCTCTACTGTTACCTTCTTTATTTTCCCCGTCGCATTTTCCAGAATTGAGGTATGTGAGTGGGTCTTAGGGTCTGATGTGTAATTACTTAGCCGGCCGGAGTGGCCGTGTGGTTCTAGGCGCTACAGTCTGGAACCGCGAGACCGCTACGGTCGCAGGTTCGAATCCTGCCTTGGGCATGGATGTGTGTGATGCCCTTAGGTTAGTTAGGTTTAAGTAGTTCTAAGTTCTAGGGGACTCAGAGGTTGAGTTCCGTAGTGCTCAGAGCCATTTGAACCATTTTTTTGTAATTAATTAGGTTGGTTAGTAATAAATGTCATTCATTTATTCTATTTATAATCATGCGACTACACTAAGGATCCTACATCTCATCATTACTCTAATATATTTAGAAAATGTATGTAACCAAAGACACACATTTAGAAACAGGGAGATACGTGGAGTAAGAAGAAAGTAAGACTTGCAGAATATACCTTCGACCAGATCACAGCAGCTAACAGGGGATGTGATTACCCCTAGGTGACATACATCCTTGGTCGAGACAGAAGAAGAAAGTGACTATAGGGCCGCAGTGAAAAAATTGACAAGGAAATGGTCGTCGGAGTTTAGATTCAGGATAGACAAAAGCCAAAACAAGTTTCGCAGATTTTAAAAGCAATTGTGGCGTAAATTCAAATAATATGCTTCTTGGATATCAACCTGTAGCGTTAGCTCGTCACTGGTGTCGAAGGGTGGGATCACGCTCACCGTCAAGTAACCTTCCTCATACCAGTGGATCCGTGTACTCTACAAACTAATGTATTTCGTTCATGTGACCTATTCTATGAACAGCTTCACTGAATAATGTAATCTGTTCATTAATTCTACAATTAAAAACACTTCTGATCAAATAAATATTATTAATTACAGCCGGTTGCAAGCCCTCATGCAGCAGTTTCGTCGGATTATATCAAATTACGATGTGCTCAATGTAGAGTCCACTTACACCAGTGATTACGAGTACATAATGCAGTATACTACCAACTAATAAGCTCTCTCTCAATTTCTCTCTATCTCTCTCTCTCTCTCTCTCTCTCCCCCACTGCGCGCTTGCGCACTCACACACACACGTCTGTGTGTGGGGGGGTGGGGTGGGGGGGGGGGGGAGGGGGGGAGGGAGGGGGAGAGAGAGAGAGAGAGAGAGAGAGAGAGAGAGAGAGAACAGAATGACAATATTTCAACTAATTCACAGCTTACCAAAAACATTACTATAGATTATAAGTAATAATATTAATAATCAATAGCCATTAAAAAGATATCTCTCTAACAATCACTCTCTCTCTCTCTCTCACACACACACACACACAAGCACACACGTTCCCTGACAGAATGTTATGGCACCCACACAACATTCACACACTCTCACACTCCACCCCAACATCCCCATCCACTGACATTTTATGCAGCTCCCACGATCCTTCAGGCAACTCTTCAGCAGGGCATTTGCTGTGAGCAGCAAGAAATTTTTATGCCGATTGAAATGCTTAAGGGGTGACTTACAATCAGTTTGAAACCTGTATGCGGTCATTTAATATCCATGCAAGAACCATCGAGCAAATAAAAAGAATGGGAAAAAAGTTTTAAATCAAAATCCTATAATTGTAAACAATGAGATAAAATTGTCTCGGAGTGTACGTTTGCAGCACAGCATTATCTGGCAGTGAAACATAGACTGCGGGATAACCAAAACATAAAAGAATAGAAGCATCTGAAATGTCGTACAACAGAAGAATATTGGAAGTCAGCAGGACTGATAAAGTAGGGAATGAGGAGGTTCTCCGCAGAATTGCCAAGGAAAGTAACATACGCAAAAAAGGGCAGGGTGATAGAACTTCTGTTAAGACATAAGAGAATAACTTCCATGTTTGTAATTGCTATTCTGAGATGAGAAGCTTGGCACAGAAGAGAAATTCGTGATGGATCGCATCAATCCACTTGCAAGATAGATGACTCAAAAAAAAGTAACCTAAATGTGGCGGCAGGAAAGCTTTTTTAGTAAAACAAGAACACACACACAGACAGCTTATATACTGAATACGCATTGGCGAAACTTGTATCCTAGAAAACAAAATGAACATTCAGACAACAAATAAACATCGCAAAAGACGAATTACATTTACTCTTAATTACTCGATAAAAATAATTCAAGTGACAACATAAGAAGAACGGCTGAAAATATTCTGAATACTTCTCGCAGTTTTCCATTGAGACCAGTGGTTGTCAATCATTCAGAGAATATTACCCCTGAGTACAATTAGTGCTGCTAGTACCCCTTTCCTTGCCCTACCACCCGCTCACCATCAACGTTAGTACCTAACTGAGCTTTAGAAGGGAACGAGAAATTTATTTGAACACTTATTTTTAAAATAACGAAAAATGAAAATTATTTTGTTTCTCTATGCGTTTTATGAAAGCAAGAACTAATGAGTCAACAAGATACTGTTTATTTCTGACGATTTTTCTCACATTTAGTTTGTTCTCCATTAGCGTGCATCGTAAGTGATGCTCCACTTCTTTGTATTTATTTTCATTGCTATTGTAGTCAAAAAACTATTTTTACGCCTATATAGGTCGCAGAATAAATTTCCATGAGATATGTACCATTTGTTACATATACAGTGTGTTAGGATTACAAATGCAGATATTTCTATTCATGACTGAGAGCAGTGTACCGAACAAAATTACATCAGTATTTACTTCATCTGAAGACTAATAAAAATAGCTATTACAAGTTTTATGTTTTTAGGTTGGTTTGTGGCTTCAAGTACGCATAGCACGAGCAGGCCGTTAATGCTTAGTTTCCTCTGCCTAGCCCGTCAGGTATTGAAGTGGGGACTCGAGGACGCAAAATGGAAAGTCTACACCAACAGGCACAGTCCACTTCATGGCGTAGCTACGACCGTGCGCAGAAGTCAGTTAATAGACGATATTCTTCTCGGGTGTGCAGCCGGATCATAACGTCATCTTGACACACCGCGGTCCAATTGGCCACCATCTTCAGGTGAGAGTGCTGACGTCGACGTACTTTTTTTTCAATGACAAATATTTTGGACAGACTGGCGGAGTGGCTATGGGGAGTCCATTGTACCCAACAGTCGCCAATCTTTTTATGGAGGATTTTGAGGACATGGCGCTGAAGACGACGTCTTTAAAACCAACCTGTTTCTGGAGGTACGTCGACGATACGTTTATGGTGTGGCCTCATGGGAGAGATGACCGCTTCCTAGATCATTTTAACTCTCTTCATCCTAGCAACGAGTTTACCATGGTGGTGGAAAGTGATGGAAAACTTCCGTTCCTGGATGTTGTGGTGTACAGAAAGGATGATGGGACACTGGGACACAGTGTTTTTTCGAAAGCCTACGCACACGGACCGTTACCTACATACTTCTAGCTGTCATCCATCGTTCCAGCGTACGGGGGTTCTGCGGACGTTAGCGAGAAGAGCTTATGCCATTTCAGATGGAGAAATATTGACGCAAGAATTGGACCATCTTAAGGTTGTGTTCAAGCAGAATGGCTATACAGATAAACAGATCCGTCGTGCTTTCCAGTTTGGACCCTCTCCTGAACCACCAGAAGACGCCTGCAAATCGGTGGCTTTTCTACATATTGCTGGGAGCGTTTCCTCGAAGATAGGAAGAATTCTAAAAGATATCCTATCAAAAGTATTTTTCGTCCGCCAGCCAAGATTAGAGCGCTTCTTGGCTCTGTTAAGGATGACTTGGGTTTGAGGAAGCCCGGTGTGTACAAGGTCGTTTGCCACTGTGGCGAGGCTTATATTGGTCAGAGAATCCGGACCATTCAGGACCGATGTGTTGAGCACCAGGGGCACACACGGTTGCTTCAACCTGAGAAATCTGCAGTGGCGGAGCACTGGTTGCCCCTGCACTCGCTATTGGGGCTGTGTTTTAAAAGAATCCATAGAGATTCGTTTATCTGATAATCTTATTAATAGAGACAAGGGTTACCTTTTAAGTAAGACTTGGAACCCGGTGTTATCAGACAGTAAAAAACAAATGTCTGTGTTCCTATCGTCGGAATAATTTTTAATTTTTGATAGCGATATGTCGATTTCGCCTGTTTCCACCACTTGCGGCGCGGTATGTTTACTTGCGCTAGAGGGCAGTTACGGCACCTTCTCACGCACGTGTTGTGGGCCTTCTGCGGCCTATACAGGGGCCGCCGCTTGCGCTGAGAAGTCAGTTCCGGCGAGATCGTGCACGAGCACTCTCACCTGAAGATGGCGGCCAGTGCCAAGGTGACGTTGTGATCCGGCTGCACACCCGCGAAGAATATCGTCCATTATTACGCCGGTACTGCCTTCGTAATCTAGCCAGTTAATAAATTATGCAATGTGTTTGGTGGAAGACTGTTAGATACAGTGAAAACAATTAACACATTGGAGTGGGCACATATGGACCAATGATCAGAGTATCTGCTCCTCTACCCCCAACACACTGTATGTGTCATTTAGATACTGATGCAATGGTAGACAGCCCAAAGCTAATGTGTAGCAAAAAATGGCTCTGAGCACTATGGGACTCAACTGCTGTGGTCATAAGTCCCCTAGAACTTAGAACTACTTAAACCTAACTAACCTAAGGACAGCACACAACACCCAGCCATCACGAGGCAGAGAAAATCCCTGACCCCGCCGGGAATCGAACCCGGGAACCCGGGCGTGGGAAGCGAGAACGCTACCGCACGGCCATAATGTGTAGCAGAGAGACTTTGTGAAGAAGACATGGTTCACATATTCACAATCATTGTGTCACTCCTTTTTGCTAGTACTTAAAGAAAGTAATTATTGGTAAATAATGAAATCAGAGTTACGAGTCTTACAAAAGTATGATTCTAGTAATGATTTCCTGAAAATAATTCACGGGCAAACTTTTTTAATTTCTGCCTCCATGTTGAGAACCACTGTCATAGGTCAAACTGTGTAACATAGTGGAAAACTCAGCTTAATTAGCCATAGCGTACAATTTGCTGCAAAATGCCGCATGTGTGTAAATGTGATGGGTCATCTCGCCAGTAGTTCAGTACCTGCCAAATGGGTGTGGCCGCACAACTCCCAACAGCGAGTGGAAGCTTCCTTTCGTTTTCACTCTCTACAGAGGGCTGGACTGCAAATGCGGTCGGAACAGAGGAAAGAAGGAGTTCTACCTACTCGCTAACTCGGAGTAGTAAAACCAGCGCTGCTGCTGCGGACGCACCAATTCTCTGCTGCTAGTGGACGTCGATGTGGTAGTAAATAAACACAGCCCGACAGAGCGAAACTGCTGAGGGAGAGAGAGAGGGATTAATTCGAATTCTGCTCGCCACGCGGATCAGGGGCGGTCGTCGCTGGCCCGTTGAGGAGGTGAGGCTAGAGGGGCTGGAGTTTGTTAAGGGGCGGAGACCAAAGTCAATTACAGGTCGCTACGGGCGACCCACTCTGGGGCCGCCAGCCACGCGGTTAATTGCGATCTGTGTTTTGCGGCCTCCCGCGTGTTGCGGAGGCCTCTGCAAACTGCGGAACATCCGCCTGTACTCCTGTCCCCAGACAGTTAGCGAGGTCCATCCCTGAGGCAGGTGGCCCTCTGCCTCTATTTCCGTCTAGCAATCTAGACATATCGCTAAAATACGCACTGCTTCGAGACTGCTTGTGTCGCAGCTATAGTCATATGTTATCGGGCACTTTCTTTGAGTTGTCAAGGCTGTACGCCTGGGTGGTTAGGAAGGAGTTGAAGTTTGCGATGTCTGAATATGGGGGTAATCCCGAAACGCGTATCGTGTTCTAATAAAAGACTAAATTGAACATCTCCTGACTTTATTGCGATTGTACAGCATTGGTTGCCAATTATTAACATACACTACTGGCCATTAAAATTGCTACACGAAGAAAAAATGCAGATGATAAACGGGTATTCATTGGACAAATATATTATACTAGAACTGACATGTGATTACATTTCACGCAATTTGGGTGCATAGATCACGAGAATTCAGTACCCAGAACAATCACCTCTGGCTGTAATAACGGCCTTGATACGCGCGGGCATTAAGTCAAAGAGAGCTTCGATAGCGTGTACAGGTACAGCTGCCCATGCACCTACAACACGATACCACAGTTCGTCAAGAGTAGTGACTGGCATATTGTGACGAGCCAGTTCAAATGGTTCAAATGGCTCTGAGCACTATGGGACTTAACATGTCAGGTCATAAGTCCCTAGAACTTAGAACTACTTAAACCTAACTAACCCAAGCACATCACACACATCCTTGCCCTAGGCAGGAATCGAACCTGCGACCGTAGCGGTCACGCGGTTCCAGACTGAAGCGCCTAGAACCGCTCGGCCACCAGGGCCCGCTTGACGAGCCACTTGCTCGGCCACCATTGACTAGACGTTTTCAATTGGTGAGAGATCTGGAGAAAGTGCTGGCCAGGTCAGCAGTTGAACATTTTCTGTATCCAGAGAGGCCCGTACAGCACCTCCAATATGCGGTCGTGCATTATCCTGCTGAAATGTAGGGTTACGCTGGGATCGAATGAAGGGTAGAGCCACGGGTTGTGGCACATCTGAAATGTAACGTCCTCTGTTCAAAGTGCCGTCAATGCGAACAAGAGGTGACCGAGACGTGTAACCGGTGGCACCCCATACCATCACGCCGGGTGAAATGCCAGTGTGGCAATGACGAGTACACGCGTCCAATTTGCGTTCACCGCGATGTCGCCAAACACGGATGCGACCATAGTGATGCTGTAAACAGAACCTGCATTCATCCGAAAAAATGACGTTTTACCATTCGTGCACCCAGGTTCGTCCCCCATCTAGGCGCTCCTGTCTGTGATGCAGCGACGAGGGTGACCGCTGCCATGGTCTCCGAGCCGATAGTCCATGCTGCTGCAAACGTCGTCGAACTGTTCGTGCAGATGGTTGTTGTCTTGCAAAAGTCCCCATCTGTTGACTCAGGGATCGAGACGTGGCTGCACCATCCGTTACAGCCATGCGGATAAGATGCCTGTCATCTCGACTGCTAGTGATACGAGGGCGTTGGGATCCAGCATGGCGTTCCGTATTACCCTCCTGAACCCATCGATTCAATATTCTGCTAACAATCATTGGATCTCGACCAACGCGAGCAGCAATGTCGCGATACGATAAACCACAATCGCGATAGGATACAATTCGACCTTTATCAAAGTCTGAAACGTGATGGTACGCATTTCTCCTCCTTACACGTGGCATCACAACAACGTTTCACCAGGCAACGCCGGTCAACTGCTTTTTGTGCATGAGAAATCGGTTGAAAACTGTCCTCATGTCAGGAAGTTGTAGGTGTCGCCACCGGCGCCGTCCTTGTGTGAATGCTCTGAACAGCTAATCATTTGCATATCACAGCATCGTTTTCCTGTCGGCTAAATTTCGCGTCTGTACCACGTCATGTTCGTGGTGTAGCAATTTTAATGGCCAGTAGTGTAGATAGACTGATTCATGCCGAAAACTTGTTTTCTTGTCTGTTATGTACGAGAGTTGGCCAGAAAGTAATGCACCGCATTTTTTTCTCAGCTTCAAACAATGCTATGAATGCGAAACATTATGCATGTATTATTTCAAGGCTCCTGAGTGAGCGCGCCAAGTTTCCTTCACTTTCGGCAGATAGCGTAGCTGCAGGACAGTTTCAAAATGGCGTCTGTAGGTGCCGTACCTTACAAGGAAGGTGCCGTCATTCAGTTTCTCACTAGATTAGATTAGATTAGATTAATACTAGTTCCATGGATCATGAATACGATATTTCGTAATGATGTGGAACGAGTCGAATTTTCCAATACATGACATAATTAGGTTAATATAACTACTTTGTTTTGTGTTTTTTTATTTTTTAATATTTTTTTCTTAATTTATATCTAAAAATTCCTCTATGGAGTAGAAGGAGTTGTCATTCAGAAATTCTTTTAATTTCTTCTTAAATACTTGTTGGTTATCTGTCAGACTTTTGATACTATTTGGTAAGTGACCAAAGACTTTAGTGCCAGTATAATTCACCCCTTTCTGTGCCAAAGTTAGATTTAATCTTGAATAGTGAAGATCGTCCTTTCTCCTAGTATTGTAGTTATGCACACTGCTATTACTTTTGAATTGGGTTTGGTTGTTAATAACAAATTTCATAAGAGAGTATATATACTGAGAAGCTACTGTGAATATCCCTAGATCCTTAAATAAATGTCTGCAGGATGATCTTGGGTGGACTCCAGCTATTATTCTGATTACACGCTTCTGTGCAATAAATACTTTATTCCTCAGTGATGAATTACCCCAAAATATGATGCCATATGAAAGCAATGAGTGAAAATATGCGTAGTAAGCTAATTTACTAAGATGTTTATCACCAAAATTTGCAATGACCCTTATTGCATAAGTAGCTGAACTCAAACGTTTCAGCAGATCATCAATGTGTTTCTTCCAATTTAATCTCTCATCAATGGACATACCTAAAAATTTGGAATATTCTACCTTAGCTATATGCTTCTGATTAAGGTCTATATTTATTAATGGCGTCATACCATTCACTGTACGGAACTGTATGTACTGTGTCTTATCAAAATTCAGTGAGAGTCCGTTTACAAGGAACCACTTAGTAATTTTCTGAAAGACAGTATTGACAATTTCATGAGTTAATTCTTGTTTCTCAGGTGTGATTACTATACTTGTATCATCAGCAAAGAGAACTAACTTTGCCTCTTCATGAATATAGAATGGCAAGTCATTAATATATAATAAGAACAACAAAGGACCCAAGACTGACCCTTGTGGAACCCCATTCTTGATAGTTCCCCAGTTTGAGGAATGTGCTGATCTTTTCATGTTACGAGAACTACTTATTTCAACTTTCTGCACTCTTCCAGTTAGGTACGAATTAAACCATTTGTGCACTGTCCCACTCATGCCACAATACTTGAGCTTGTCTCACTGTAGAGAAAGAAACTGTCGGAATATTCACAAACGCTTGTGCAAAGTCTATGGAGCATCTGCTGTCGACAGAAGTACAGTTCGTCCCTGGACAGGGAGAGCGAGGTCATCAGAAGGCGGTTCGGTGGAGCTCCACGATTTGCAGCAGTCGAGGAGACCATCCACGGCTGGCACATGTGACATGTTGCCGCGAGCTGATGTTGTTATTCGCGAGGACTGACGCATTACGACTCGGTAATTGGTGCTGCATCTGTCAATCAGCAAAGGAAGTGTGGGTGCAATTATCCGGACTCCTGGACATTCAAAAGTTTGTGCAAGAGGGTCCCACGGTGTCTAACGGTGGATCACAAAGCCCACAGGAAAAACAGTTGTCTTGATTTGTAGCAACGTTTTGAAGGTGAATGGGAGGCCATCTTGTGCTGGATTGTGGCAGATGATGAAACCTGGGCTCACCATATTGAGCCCGAAACAAAACGGCAGTCGATGCTATGGCGCCATTTCCACTCCCCACAGAACGAAAGCCGGCCGTGGTGACCGAGCGGTTCTAGGCGCTACAGTCTGGAACCACGCCACCGCTACGGTCGCAGGTTCGAATTCTGCCTCGGGCATGGATGTCTGTGCTGTCCTTAGATTAGTTAGGTTCTGCTTATTCTGATTCCTGCTGAAACTCTTCTCATAATAACAATAATAATAATAATAATAATAATAGGCCCGGGAAATACCCGTGGAGGCCCGGGAAAAGAATGTTCTGCCAGTCGTAAAAGGCGACGAAAAGAACAAACCACTAATAGGGCTAACTCCCCTTTTAGTGTGATTAGTTTGTTCAGGACAGAACTAATGAAGCCTCCGACAAGCGCTGTCATGGTCGGGGACGACGCTTGAACCCTATGCCTGTCCACAATGGTAACGACACTGCTGGCCACACGAAAAATGATTTAAATCCAAATAGAGGTGTTTTGCAGGATATGCTTCCTGCAACCACTCTAGAAGGAAAACAAAGACAGAGGATGAGATGGTCAGACGAAGTTAACCGACACCTCATGTTCTGTTATTACCAAGCAACAAACTTAGGAACAAACACATCTGGATACAGATCACAAGTATACACAACATTTATTACCAGATACACAGAATTAAAATTTTTAACAGAACAACGACTAGCTGATCGGATCCGTGTAATAATCAAAAATAACAGGATAACCCAGTCATAATTAGAAAACATCAAACAACAAGTACAACAAATACTAGAACAAAATAATGTGCAATCAGAAGAAGAAGAAAATACAGGAATGGACTCGAACATCCCAGAGCAACAAACAAATAACAACACACATCAATTAAACAATCAGAGGAAAACGAAATCTTAAGACAGCCACCAGAACAGGCACAAACAGAACACGAAGTGACACCTATGTTAGATATAGAAGAACAATTTCAGCTGACATATATAGAATACAAAGACACAAATACAGACATTAGACTATTCTTGCATAGACCACCAAACAACCCACAAGTCGAAACAACAATAACAACTATCAACACAATCATACACAACAAAATAAATGAAAATACAACTATGGAAGAGTTACAATTACTGGTTTATATACGAGCACTCACTACACTAAATATACACACTAGGCAGAGATCAGAACCAAACAACACACAGAAGAAACCCACAAAACCAGCATGGCAACACAGGCTACAGATCAGAATAGAAAACTGAGAAAAGACATTGGACAGCTAACACAATTTACAAGAAATGAAATATCAGACAAAAACGAAAAAGGTTAGGTAAAATCTCACAACAAGAAGCGATAGAGCAATTAGATGAAAAGAAGCAGAAATTACAAGCATTGGGCAAACGACTTAGAAAATACAAAAAAAGTGAAAATAGAAGGAAACAAAACCAAACATTCAACACAAACCATAAGAAATTTTACCAGACAATAGATAACACACACTTTAAAATAGACAATCCACCAAATATAACAGACATGGAACGTTTCTGGAGCAACATATGGTTAAACCTGGTACAACATAACAGGCATGGACGGTGGATACAAGCAGAAACAGACACATACAAGACGATACCACAAATGCCTGAAGTGATCATTTTGCAACATGAAGTCACCCAAGCAATTAATTCTACTCACAATTGGAAAGCCCCTGGAAAAGATAAAATAGCAAATTTCTGGCTAAAGAAGTTCACCTCAACACATTCACATCTAACTAAATTATTTAACAGTTACATTGCAGACCCATACACAATCCCTGATACACTTACACATGGAATAATTTATCTGAAACCTAAAGATCAAGCAAACCCAGCAAACCCAGCTAAATATCGCCCAATAACATGCCTACCAACAATATACAAAATATTAACTTCTGTCATTACACAGAAATTAGTGACACATACAACAAAGAACAAAATTATAAATGAAGAACAAAAAGGCTGTTGCAAAGGAGCACGAGGATGTAAAGAGCAACTGATAATAGATGCAGAGGTGACATACCAAGCTAAAACTAAACAAAGGTCGCTACACTATGCATACATTGATTACCAAAAAGCTTTTGATAGTGTACCCCACTCATGGTTACTACAAATATTGGAAATTTACAAAGAAGATCCTAAATTGATACAGTTCCTAAACATAGTAATGAAAAATTGGAAAACTGCACTCAATATCCAAACAAGTTCAGATAATATCACATCACAGCCAATACAGATTAAGCATGGTGTATACCATGGAGGTTCATTAAGTCCTTTCTGGTTCTGCCTTGCTCTGAACCCACTATCCAACATGCAAAATAACACAAATTATGGATACAATATTACTGGAACATACCAACACAAAATCACACATTTGCTATACATGGATGATCTAAAACTACTGGCAGCAACAAATCAACAACTCAACCAATTACTAAAGATAACATAAGTATTCAGCAATGATATAAATATGGCTTTTGGAAAAGACAAATGTAAGAAAAATAGCCTAGTCAAGGGAAAACACACTAAAGAAGAAGATTACATATTGGATAACCATAGTGACTGCATAGAAGCAATGGAAAAAACAGATGCCTATAAATATCTAGGATACAGACAAAAAATAGGAATAGATAATACAAATATTAAAGAAGAACTAAAAGAAAAATATAGACGAAGACTAACAAAAATACTGAAAACAGAATTGACAGCAAGAAACAAGACAAAAGCTATAAATAGTTATGCCATACCAATATTGGCCTACTTATTTGGAGTAGTGAAATGGAGTAACACAGATCTAGAAGCACTCAATACACTTACACGATCACAATGCCACAAATATAGACTACATCACATTCATTCAGCAACAGAGAGATTCACATTGAGCAGAAAGGAAGGAGGAAGGGGATTTATCGACATAAAAAACCTACATTATGGACAGGTAGACAATTTAAGAAAACTCTTTATAGAACGAGCCAAAACTAGCAAAATATACAAAGCAATCACTTATATAAATACATCGGCTACACCACTACAATTTCATAACCACCTCTACAAACCTCTAATCCACATACCATCAACAGATACGAAGCAGGAATCAATAAGCAGAAAACTCACCTTGAAGCCATTTACAGTGAAACAGAGATTATTGGACACCCCCACCAGTCTCGGTCAAGCTGTGTTTAGAACACCGGTAAAAGAAACTGTGTTCAACATGCGAGTGGCGGAATGAAGAAGATGGGCATGGTAAATGTCTCACGTTCTAGAAAGAAATAGGAGGTAATACAGTAAGAACATGTCAACTCAACCAAGGAATGGATATAACTCAAAAAAGCCTGTTGTATCGTACCCACCAACAACAAAATAGTCGTATTATCGGGTTGGGCTATGAAATAGAGAGCACTATAAAAGTACTATAATCGTGTAAATTGAAGTTAAATACATGAACCCACTAAGAAAAATAAGACGGCTTGAAGATACAGAGTGGCAGGGAAAACAAAACAAACAGACAAATTTTAAAAAATGTATTATCTTATTCATGGCTCTAATTTTCAGCAACCATAGTACATATTTTTCGCAATAAAATTCAGTCACCAATTGCAAATATATTCTTGTAACGCCATACCGGTATTTGCAACTGACGACTGAATTTTATTATGTAGCCGCGCGGGATTAGCCGAGCGGGCTTGGGCGCTGCGGTCATGCACTGTGCGGCTGGTCCCGGCGGAGGTTCGAGTCCTCCCTCGGGGATGGGTGTGTGTGTTTGTCCTTAGGATAATTTAGGTTAAGTAGTGTGTAAGCTTAGGAACTGATGACCTTAGCAGTTATGTCCCATAAGATTTCACACACATTTGAACAACACATATTATGTAAAAAACAAATGTTGTGGTTTGCCAGAAGCTCTCGACATATAACAGCGAGAACAAACACGGCGCGATACCAGCTGAATACAGTGCGCACGGGCAAGTGTCAAGTGGAAAGGATAATTTAACAGTCGCTGCAGCTTTGTTTAACAGGAACTGTACTTGAAGGCTACTATCGGGAACTACTGTAGAGAGTTTGATACTGTTTTCACTAACAGAGAGAGTGATTTACGAAAAGGTTTGTGGATATAATGTACAGGGTTTTCGAAAAGTTGCTGTACAGTTACTAAGTATGTTGGAAATGACGTTCACGGGTGCTGTACAAGACTGGATCCGCTTTCTGCAAGCCTGATTGTGATTCTCTTCTCACGTATGGAGTTACTTCAATTTTTTAAGCCAGAAAGCGTGTGTGGACGATAGCGATACGCTACAGATTTTGATGTTCCGCAAATAAAAATGTTTGGTGGACTGAAGTCCGCCAGCCGATGGGGCCATGCCTATAGATTTTCTGATGTGGCACGTTCTCCAAAAAAACTGTTCCAGAACACGGGTAGTATTGTCAGCTATGTGCGCAGTAGTAGAATCGTGTTGAAACCATGAATAGTTGATTTTGTCGTCATTTATCTGATGAATGAGATAGTGACTCGTTAAACGATAATGTTAGCTATTCACGGCTTCTTCAGCAATTAAACGTCCAATAATGCGCCGCCTGTATGTTGTTAACCACCACACCAGTTTAGTGAACATGCAATGGCGTTCCAAGAACAGAGAATGTTTTGTGTTTTAACATGACCAGATAGGTGCAACCAGGCCCTGTCTGTCTACAGGATGTCAATATTCAGCGATATGACCGGAGTGATCGTTCGAAACAAAAAAGTCAAGTAACCATGGGCTGTTAAACGTATATCTTGAGAGATATGAGCACTTCCCCTATCTTCGATAGTGTGAAACAAAACTCTTCTACTGGAAGCTCTTTCCTTTCCGTATTTTGAAATGTGGCAGTATGGACGAAAACAAGAGAAAAGTGTTTAGTAAACAAGGGCCGTAAAATGCGTACTTTAAGAGCTATGAGCCCTTGTTCATCTTCGGTACTTTGAAACACAAATCTTTTAATAAACAAGTGCTCATAACTTTTTAGGTACGCATTTTAGACCGCATGTTTACTGGACTTTTTTTCTTGTTTTGGTCCATGATACGACTTCCTAAAATATGGAAAGCAAAGAGTTTACTATAGAAGAGATTTGTTTCACAGTACCTCAGTTCAAGAATTGCTCATAGCTCTTAAGGTAAGCGTTTTAGAGCCCATGTTTAGTTGACTTTTTGTTTCGAATGACCATTCCTGTCACTTCTGTCGCTGAATATTGACCATTCCTCCTGGAACACTCTGTAGGAGGTGACATCAAGAATATCAATGGTAATCTTCTCAATAACGTAACGGATTCGCTTTTTATGATCTGTATCTTTCAATTCTTGCACTGCTGTCACTCGCGAACAATTTAAATGTTTGTGTTACCGTTGTATGCGAGTTTTCACGCTGTAAATCTTTTTCTTGTGCCATTTTAGCCAGTAATTTTGCTAGACTCTGCTGCACAGATCAGGAGTATCCAGCAACTTCTGTTTGATTAGTTTAGGTGGTCTTCCAGTTCGTTCCGCATGTAACACTGAGTCTACATCTCGCAATTTCTCAATAAGTCGACGAACAGCATTAGTTTAGGGTACTGGTGTTTCCGGGAATTTTTCAGCAATGCCTCCTGCACTAAATCCGTCTACTTATCACCTGGTCCAAGCGCAGGTTCAACAAGAAAAATACGTTCAACACTTCAAAGCACCGTAATTTAAAAACAAACTGAACATTAAAACACTACACATTGCGTTCATTATCTCTCATCAAGTGAACCAAACAGTTAAATGTTAATCAAGAGTAGATAGAGTTAAAAAACTATCGTGCATCTATTAAAAACAGTTGTGTCAACTTGTGTTCTGCCAAATTTGTTTTCAACTTCCATGGTAATCTACATCTGTAGTCATAGTCCAGTGCACAGCAGCTTTCCGAGCGCACATTACCGCCACGCCAGATATTAGATATTTAGTCCGCAGCTTGTGGTAAACCTGAGTGAACATTGTTCGTTGGATATGTTCGGGGCGGGCGTCGCATGACACCCCTTTTAAAGTTCATCGTTGGCTGAACTTTAAGGGGTGTCATGGGACGTCCGCCCCGAACATATCCAACGGACAATTAGGAACAAAATGAGATCAGAAAAAAAGTGGGTAGCGCTGCTATCTCTGGATCACGGGGTCCCGGGTTCGATTCCCGGCCGGGTTGGTGCTTTTTTCCGCGCAGGAACTGCGTGTTTGTGTTGTCCTCATCATCTTTCGGAAACTGCCGAGATTGGAACTGGAATGATGGAAAACTTGGCCGGGCGCCGATGACCTCGACGTTGAGTGCCCCACAAACCATCATCATCATCATAGATCCAGAATGAGATTTTCACTCTGCAGCGGAGTGTGCGCTGATATGAAACTTCCTGGCAGATTAAAACTGTGTGCCCGACCGAGACTCGAACTCGGGACCTTTGCCTTTCGCGGGCAAGTGCTCTACCAACTGAGCTACCGAAGCAAGGTTCGCAGGAGAGCTCCTTTAAAGTTTGAAAGGTAGGAGACGAGGTACTGGCAGAAGTAAAGCTGTGAGTACCGGGCGTGAGTCGTGCTTCGGTAGCTCAGTTGGTAGAGCACTTGCCCGCGAAAGGCAAAGGTCCCGAGTTCGAGTCTCGGTCGGGCACACAGTTTTAATTTGCCAGGAAGTTTCATATCAGCGCACACTCCGCTGCAGAGTGAAAATCTCGTTCTGGAAACATCCCCCAGGCTGTGGCTAAGCCATGTCTCCGCAATATCCTTTCTTTCAGGAGTGCTAGTTCTGTAAGGTTCGCAGGAGAGCTTCTGTAAAGTTTGGAAGGTAGGAGACGAGGTACTGGCAGAAGTAAAGCTGTGAGTACCGGGCGTGAGTCGTGCTTCGGTAGCTCAGTTGGTAGAGCACTTGCCCGCGAAAGGCAAAGGTCCCGAGTTCGAGTCTCGGTCGGGCACACAGTTTTAATCTGCCAGGAAGTTTTATATCAGCGCACACTCCGCTGCAGAGTGAAAATCTCGTTCTGGAAACATCCCCCAGGCTGTGGCTAAGCCATGTCTCCCCAATATCCTTTCTTTCAGGAGTGTTAGTTCTGTAAGGTTCGCAGGAGAGCTTCTGTAAAGTTTGGAAGGTAGGAGACGAGGTACTGGCAGAAGTAAAGCTGTGAGTACCGGGCGTGAGTCGTGCTTCAAATGGCTCAAATGGCTCTGAGCACTATGGGACTCAACTGCTGTGGTCATAAGTCCCCTAGAACTTAGAACTACTTAAACCTAACTAACCTAAGGACAGCACACAACACCCAGCCATCACGAGGCAGAGGTCGTGCTTCGGTAGCTCAGTTGGTAGAGCACTTGCCCGGGAAAGGCAAAGGTCCCGAGTTCGAGTCTCGGTCGGGCACACAGTTTTAATCTGCCAGGAAGTTTCATATCAGCGCACACTCCGCTGCAGAGTGAAAATCTCATTCTGGAAACATCCCCCAGGCTGTGGCTAAGCCATGTCTCCGCAATATCCCTTCTTTCAGGAGTGCTAGTTCTGTAAGGTTCGCAGGAGAGCTTCTGTAAAGTTTGGAAGGTAGGAGACGAGGTACTGGCAGAAGTAAAGCTGTGAGTACCGGGCGTGAGTCGTGCTTCGGTAGCTCAGTTGGTAGAGCACTTGCCCGCGAAAGGCAAAGGTCCCGAGTTCGAGTCTCGGTCGGGCACACAGTTTTAATCTGCCAGGAAGTTTCATCATCATAGATATTTAGTGCCACCGGTGAGAAGCTGTTGCTGTTACTACACTCCTCTCCAGTCACTTTAATGTGACCAGTTGTGAAAAGCCTGAAAAACCACCTTTTGCAGCGAGAACTGCGGCGAGACATGCTGGAAGAGATTCACTGACCATTCTGGAAGATACCGCCAGGGATGTGGAGTCACGCCGACTCCAGAGCCGTGTCCAGGTGCGCTAGCAATTCTTGGTTGAGGATCCATGTCGCGAACAGCCTGATCGAGTTGAGCCCATAGGTTGTCAATTGGTTTTAAATCAGTGGCCAAGGGAGTACGGTACACTCGTCGTGTGCCCTTCGAAAACCACTCTTGAAAACTGCGAGCTGTGAGACACTTGGTGTGCTGCTGGTAGATGCTATCGTGCCGAGGAAAAACGGACTATGTGTAGGGTTGGGCATAATCCGCAAGGTTAGATACATGCTTGTATTGAACCACTGTGCCTTACTGAATGACGAGATCTTCTAGGGATCATCGTGGAAACATTTCCAGACCGGTGATTGTTGCAGGGTATTTTCTTCAAATGTATCACGCCGTACACGTCAACGGCTATCTGTCCGACGGAGCATAAGACGTGATTCATCTGGACATCTGTCACCACGCCGTGTTGCGGTGCTGGCGAGCAGATACCAGCCTCTGCCGCCGATGGCAGCAAGGATACATGGACCAGGTGCCTTCTACAAAGGGCTGTTGACAGCAACGTTTGCTGACCGGTCGTTGAGGAGAGGTTGTTGCTAGCCCCTTGGTTCATCTGGGTGTCACCCATGAAGTAGCAAATGGATTATAGCGGAGAGTCCGTTGGTCCGATGACGTGAAGACGTTGATTTGTGGCGAATTATCCACCTGCGACGTGGTTCCGTGTTACCCGGACGTTGGAGGGAAGGGAAGGTTGGTGGATATGACGCCAAACCGTAGGCCACTGCTTAGATGGATGTTGCTGCTGGATATGTAACGAAGCAGTAAGATGTAAAAATCTTTAGTTCGAGGAGAATGGGTGTTCGGTAAGTGGGTCTAAGCATAACTGAAGTCGTCGATGAAATCAGAAATGGGCGTCAGACGGTGCTTGATGTGTCCGACTAGTACTGGTGGCGTTATGGCAGCGGGCATAAGAATTCCAGCAAGATGCGCGTAAGGGAGGTGCCTCCGTTCCACGACTTGTGCGTAGTGGACATGTACAAGAACGCCGCTCGGAGTCGCACATTGACAAGGCCGAGGCCTCCCGCTCGCGGGGAAAGGGTGAGCGCTTCGTAGCGCACCTTAAAGAGCGTACCGACCGTAAGAAGGTATCTGAAAACAGCCTGGAGGCTACGTCCAATAGTTGATGGCAGCGGGAGGAGCTGTGCGATGTGGACCATTCTGGAGGTCACATGTTGATTGAGGTATTGGACACGTTATAAAGAATCGAGTCGGCGGAGGAGATTTTGTCGCACCGCTGTGCGGATAATTTGCACACCGAAAGTTGATAGCAGCGCAGCGGCGCACGGTGGAGGTGAAAAAGATACTAAGGTACCTCGACAGTTGCACGATTATTTGCCCGTACACATCCCCGAGCCGCCGTTCACCCCTGTCATTTTAGGCCCTTGGACCCGATCTTGGATAGCGCCATTTTGCTATGTACGGTTTACTTTAAACACGGAGGCACGCGAACTGTTCACAAACTTAGCCGCTTCGGAAGTGCTTCCACTCTTGGCCCCTCCTGGACGCCAGAAAAATCGCTTAGTTTCCGCAGTACGGCAACGACTGCACTGTTCTTCCTATCGCCCGACGACGTACTCTCCACTGCTAGCGCTGCACCTGCCATCTGTGGGTGACTACTGCACTTTGACGTTGAACAAAGACGGTGGTCACTTTAATGTGGCTCAGCTAACGCTACGCCTTCTTCCAGACGTCAGCTCGTGACATAATTATATTAAATTCTCCGTTATTTTCAGGAATCTAAGGTCGAACTCAAGCATTTGACTTAAATAAATCGAGTGGATTGATTCAGATGGAAGGCTCTTTGTTGCATCATAACCTACATTATTACTTTGTAATAACTAGTTTTGATGTAGCATACTGGCACATCCGGCTACAATATACAATTGCTCGAAAACATTCCACCATTTTCATATCAATGTTTTTACTCATATTAACTTCACACGCTTCCATCGTGTATTTCAAGTTTTCGCATTTGGTTCTCTGTTAAGCAATTATCGAAGACATTATTAACATTTATTAGAAGTTAGAATCACTCTTATATGCATCGACTTCATAGGAAAGCTTCCGTGATATAAATGCTACAAGCGTCGTAGGGGAACCCTGCCCAACTAGACACTTTCTTAAAAAACCACATCTTAAGTTCTTGGGGTGTCACTGTCGATGTACAGCGATAATGTTCATCGATACAGATAACTAGTTTCATCAACAAGACGACAGCCCTTCAATTAACCCAGCATGCTGGAAGCAGCAGCCGGTGTTAATCAGTACAACGGAACAATGGCCAAAGTTGCAAATTTCACTTTTATTTACTTGATGACTAGTTTCGGGTCGGAACTCGTTTTCAAATCAATCGGATACCATTTTCACTTTCTGGATGATTTGAAAATGGGCCCCGACCCGAAACTCGTCATCAAATGAGTAAAAGTGGAGCACTACCGGGTGCTGACAACACTGTCTCACATGAGTGCTTGACATCTCCGTGTTGTTGACAGTGTTCACTGAAAATCTGACGCTGTTCACGACCCTTATATATCAGACCTGCTAAAAGCGTTAAACACGAACAACACTAAAGCAGTCATGCGGCCTTTCTGTCACAGAGGATCGCAACGCCAATAATTCACGTACTTATCGATGGTGTGTGTGTAGGCGTACGAAGTTAACACTGACGTTCACCCAAATCTTCAGAGTGCTTGTCTTTTTTTTTTCCTTTCAAAGAGACTACAACAGAATAAGAAATTTTGTCTGATCCAAAAAAGCGTTCAGCTCTAATGGTTCAAATGGCTCTGAGCACTATGGGATTTAACATCTGAGGTCATCAGTCCCCTAGACTTAGAACTACTTAAACCTAACTAACATAAGGACATCACACACATCCATGCCCGAGGCAGAATTCGAACCTGCGACCGTAGCAGCAGCCCGGATCCGGACTGAAGGGCCTAGAACCGCTCGGTCACAACGGCCGGCTCAGCTCTAATGGTTTCCATGTTTTGTCAGTGGAGTGTAACACAATCATACTAAGTACTGGTAGACTGTGCATGTGATTTATAAGCGTGTGCTGATGCGGACGTGATACTGTAGCTCACGTGAAGCGTTATCGCTGTCATCAGAGACTTGTAGTCTACTCACACAGCGTTAGAAACTTCTTAATGAGGAATTTAGTTGTGAATATTCATGGAGCCAAAGAATCCAGGCGTTCAAAATCTCCAGAGCTCCAGCACTGCGCAACAGTTACCGTGGTTTGATGAATAATAAGTTCGATGAATATGCATTTTTGAACAGCCTGAGGCACATCCTGTTGGGCGATGCTTGCCATGTTACCTTACGGGAACTTTGCCTCCGAAACGACCTTTGGACAAACTCCTGTGTTTCGTGGAATGACCTGCTGTACCGTGCTTTTGCTCTTCCATGGGATTATCTTGCACATCGTCTAAAAAAGTGCAGTGGGTTTTCCATCGGTCGACTGCTACGTTAAACATTTAATTGTCGAACAACCACATCATGACAGTTGGAAAATTTTATGCTTGGCGAATACGTCTAAAATGTTTATAATATTCTTCTGAGTGGTTACGGTAAACGACACGGTATTCACGAACTTACGGTATTTCCGATGATGGAAGACATTATAATTATTGTAGACTTACAGAATCCGAGGAAAAAGGTCTTAAGACAGAGGTACTATACAGCTGTTTCATTTAAAAGCACAGCTCCTTAAAAATGCCTGTCCTAGTCAGCTGATTCTTCATTTTCTACACCGGTGATATATTTATATTTGTTTTCATGAATAATTAAACACATAGGATGCCACTGCCGGAGTCCACCTATCCTGTGCTGATCCTATTTTCTCTTTGTACCTGCTACACACATCATCTACGAAAGTACATTTTACACGTCATTCTTAGATGGACAATGTTCCCCTCTGCCGCTCCTGAATACTTCAGTTTCTGTTGCACTAAGAATCACGTGTTGCTGGTATGAATATTGCATGGATAATCATAATAACACAACGGCCCAGTGCAAATCTTTCAGTTGGACGGCTTTTGGGAGACTTGCGTGTCGCTAACCCATCCTACCGATAATACGGGTCAAAGAGGACAAAGAGTCGGGACGAAATATGGTTACTGGCGAATATTTACAGCATTTATAAACCTGGATCAAAAGTAGACTGAGAATATTGGGGTCGATCCTGCACCGTTTGGGTTCCAGACACGAGCCTTGAGATAAGACCACTAGCACCGACCTTTCAGTGAGATTGTTCCCTTCTTTACTCTTTCAAGTGACCCTTATCCTTCACTGTCTAATCGTTGAACATTTAACATCCTGCATGCTCCAGGAGAGTGAGACACTATCTAGCAGATACTATAGGATATGTTGCAGACACCATTTGACCAGGTAATGAATCACCAAGTCATTTCAGTCATTCAGAAGCGCCCATTTTCGACGAGGATCTTCGGAATCGTTTGAGATGGAGCGACAAATGTTGGCACTGTGGCTTCACAAAAGAAAACAGATAGCTATGGAACTGTATTTCACTCACGAAGGGGTTCACTTGAAAGACCGTTGTTCGACTACATGAGTGGTGTTTGTGTGCTTGGAATTCTTAACGGTAGGGAGAGCCGATTAAAAGGTTTGTACAACTCGCACGCGAGTGTTACAGAAATAAGAGCCTGTGAGAAGTGCTACAAATAATGCGATGTCACCACGCGTACAGTTTTGCTCTCTATATTCGTTGCATCCGCGCTCCGTTTCCGATCAACAAATATACTACCCACTGCTATTTCTCTGGTGTGTTGCTCACTGGGCCAAAATTAAAAAGATATTGTCGTATGCGTAACTGCGGCGATAAATTATCTGATCAAAAGTATAGGGACACACCAGCGTAATGCGGAATTGAGCGCTAGATGTCAAGAGCGGCGGACCAGCCAGTATAAAGGGGGCACCGCCTCATGTGTTGCCACAGTTAACAGAGGAATGAGTCGATCAGGAGATCTCACTGACATCGAACTTGGACCAGTCACTGGATGTCACCTGAATAAAAAAAAAAGTCCACCAGGGACATTTCAACCCCTATATAGCTGCCGAAGTCGACTGTTGGTGATCTAATTGTAAAGTGGAAATGCAAAGGAACACACACAGCTGAATCAAGACCTGCCAGATCTCATATACTCGTACAGATGGACAGAGACCGTCGCACGTTGCGGAGGATAGTTCAAAAAATCGCATAAAATCAGCGGCAGCAATCACTCGTAAGAGTTCCGTCGTTTCATACTGAATTAAAAAGAATGGGATACGATTGTCGAGCAGTTCCTCACAAGCTACTAATTTATATATTCAGTGCTAAACAACACTTGAGATGGTCTAAAAACCTACGCCACTGGTGTACGAATGACTGGAAATGAGTGATTTGGAGTGATGGATTACGCTGTACCCTGAGGCAAGTGGCTGGAAGATTTTGAGTTAAGCGAATACTTCCCCATCATGCTGTAATGCCTCTATTTTGTGTCACCAGCGCATGCGACAGTGCTCGAGATTTACGAAGTATTGAATATTTTTGCAGAAATGACTTTTAACCCCACATGTGAAAACTGATAAAGATAGGACTTACTGTTATATTGTGAAATATAATTCCCAACAACAATATTTGTTATTATTTCTATAAACAGTTTTCTACAAAGAATAATCATATAACAAAAGATAATACCGCTAAAATAATGTATTGACATTGTATTGTCTGTGAAATTTTTTTCCTTCTATTGTTCTCTATGATGCGTGAAGCGACTGAGATCAAAGATAAAGCTGAGATCTGTTCTTTCAAATATCGTAAAAAATAATCGTGTTGTGTGAGGTGCAAGTAATCTAAAATGTAGCGTACAATTTACTAAACGGAATTCTAGTGTACGGACTTTTATTTGTAACTGTATAACCTACTATGAATGTTTTAAGTTTTGTTTCCGCAGCAAATGGAAAGCGACCATTAGCGCCTGGTCCGGCGATACTGAATTATTGGTAACTGATGAATAATACTGATATCGTGAACAGTCGGAACGGTGTAGGTTTCTGACATTTAATCCAGCATAAAGGGAAAGGTTGAAATTATTGATTTTCTACGAAAAATTACGTTTGTAAGAATACCTAGTCCAGACTGTGTTTTGTCTGCCGCCATTACGTGAGCGTATGGAGCGGCAATTTTAGTACTTTCGATCGATATTACAATATTGGAACTTTGAGGACAAGAACCCACAGCGATTTATTATTTTTCTGTTCTAAAAGTGAAAATAACATTCAGTACAACAATTTCAGACTTAACGTAAATGAAATAATTTCTTTGGCTCAGAGTAATTCATCAGTGACTCAAAAAACATATTTACGACACCAGTGTTGTTATGGGAAGAGTTTGTGGTGTAATATATTAATTATTTGGTGCATACATTTTAATGTCAGTTACTGGATTAATGCAAGAGCAGTTTAATATTTATTTATGCTGATAAGGTATGACAATTCATTATAGTCCTGGAACCGCAAGACCGCAACGGTCGCAGGTTCGAATCCCGCCTCGGGCATGGAAGTTTGTGATGTCCTTAGGTTAGTTAGGTTTAAGTAGTTCTAAGTTCTAGGGGACTAATGACCTCAGCAGTTGAGTCCCATAGTGCTCAGAGCCATTTGAACCATTTTTTTCATTATAGTCGGGCTCAACAGCACATAAATAAGTATTATCAGAGGTTATTTATTTCTTTTAAATAATGTTATTCTTGCTGCTACATTTTCATACGTTTTACAATAACACGTACACACCACCACAACGACTTTAAACAAACAGAACAAAACCCATTACAATGTATAGCGACAACAGTGAAGGGCAGAGATAGTGGATGGTGGTGTTACGGAAAGGGGGGGGGGGGGGGGGACGGTTGGGATGTGACATCCGCATTGCGCTTAAGAGAGCGCTAACTGCGGAGGGATGTAAACACACTTTGCCACATTGTACGCAATACAGTGAAGGAGAATTTCAAAAAAATGGTTCAAATGGCTCTGAGCACTATGGGACTTAACATCTATGGTCATCAGTCCTCTAGAACTTAGAACTACTTAAACCTAACTAATCTAAGGACATCACACAACAAATATAGGTGTATATGGGCTAGTATATAATCAAGGCTTTTCTTCTGACAGTACTTTCTCAACAGCGCAATGCCTTAAACTGACTGATGTTCTTGTGCGTTATCTGTGTTGGCTCAATAAATTGCTCCATTCCCTGCGATTTAACATTATTTTATAACGAGCGTCCCGTCTCATTGTGTGGACCCACAAAGGAATAAATGAGGGGAGTGATTAATAGTCTGCCCCGTGAAAGTATTAAAAGTGCAGATATTTTTCCCTCTATGCAACTACAGAATGTTGATGGCTCTGTAAGCGAACGAAAAATTTACGAGTTTATAAATCGCTTTAAATGCAACGGGTATCTGTCTGCGTCAAAAGTTTCTGGGTAAGAAAGCTGCCTCACAAGTGGAGCGGTATTTTCGACCTCTGCCTTAACGACCAGATTAAAAGATACAGTAAGTTATACACTTATTATCCTACGAGGCTAACACGTACCAGAAAATAAATAACTCACCAGTGGCCGGAAAACAAACAACCAACTGACAACACCGTGAAAAGAGGAGGAGACTGGGTAACGACGACGCCAATTGAACGTAGCGAGAAAACCATTGCGATGACTCCAGCAGAGTTCGGATGCAGAGAACATCACTTAAATACCTTTTGCTGGTCACAATACAACAGTCGACGGCAATCAAAGGGCAGCGAACAGACTTCTGTCTCCGGCGATACTTGTGGCTGAAACCACAGTCGACAGCACCACTAGGAGGATACATTCACTTGAGTAACTGGGTTGACACGACGTAGCGTCTGCGGATCCCACTGCAGCACTAACATCCGTGCACAGCTGAGAGACGGAGAGAGAGAGAGAGAGAGAGAGAGAGAGAGACTGGGGGTCTGACAGTCCCTTTCCAGTTGGCGATCGGTGTTAACCCTCGCTCGCTGCGCCTGTTATCACACGCAAAACACAGCCTGAGCCAAATGCCATGTGTCTTCCCTCTAGACACCGCATCGGCTTACATCCGTAGTCAAAGTGATTACTTCACCCTCCTCAGCAGTTACAGCCGTAGGGTAAAACTATCTATGAAGTGAGCATTCGGATGCGTAGAACGAGAATTCTGTCAGCAACATCCCCTGCAGCTCAATGCACGTGATTTTTGGGACGGTGCATTTTAACACATATGGCGCTTAGTGTATTTTGAGCGTTATTATTTCCCCACTACGGATGATCATCTTCGGAAGTACAATGAAACTTTGTACACGGATTTTACAGACATCTGAACAGTCTGACACCAGGAACCGAAGTTGGCTTAAAAATGTGAAGGGCAAAGGTACTACGCTTTCAAGCCACAATATCATAGCTGGTTTCCATGTTTTTACGATTTTTCGGCGACAGGATAAGAAGTGACAGTCAGCAACATGGTTTTTCGTTTTCCATTACACTTATTCATATTGTCGAATCTCTGTTCCCATTAATTACGTTGCAATGACACTGTAGACAGTGCCGAAGAGTCACGAAAACACAACGCATTTAGAACTACGAAACTGTGACTGTAAATACGGTAAGCGATTTGCACCACCTGGTTGTCCAGGTTTATTCTCAATTTTTCTATATTTACCCTTCTGCTTTTTGTAAACAAGTAAAATATTTACAACGTTTTTCGCTATCTCACTACAAAGTAAAATTACACACCATATATGAAAAAATAAAAAATAAAACACGAGTGCTGAAATTTTGGAGTAATAAATGAAGTGGCGGCCGAATTTTTTTTTTTTTTTTTTTACATTTTCTATTGCATTGTTTTATATTGTATAATCTCTTCCAATTAATTATGTTACGGTGATATTGTATAGGGATACACACAAGGAGTCGAGAACTTGCATAAATTGAAGGAAATTAATCAAACTGTGACGTTTAAATTTTATCTGTATGTATGTATTGTGTATTGTGTATTAAGCCGGGAACCTAGAAACAACGGAGAGGCTTCGTCCCGCAGTAGCCTTCGGTGGTTCACAACCCCACAACAGGCCACACCACAACACTCACCTCACCGACGCCCCACGCCGAACCCAGGGTTATTGTGCGGTTCGACCCCCAGTGCCGGCTCTTGCAATCTTCTGAAATGTGTGGATGTTATTTTTCCGAAAGTCACGTGATCTGTAGCCAGACTCATGCGTTCTACACACCAACGTGAATAGTCGTTTTGTTGCCACTTCCCCCAATTATTTTAGTAATTCTGTTGGAATGCTATCCATTCCATCTGCCTTATTTGATCTTAAGTGCTCCAAAGCTCTCTTAAATTCTCATTCTAATACTGGATCTCATATCTCTTCCAAATCAACTGCTATTTCTTCTTCTATCACATCAGACAAATCTTTCCCCTCAAGGGGACTTCAATGTACACTTTCCACCTATCTGCTCTCTCCCTTGCATTCAACAATGAAATTCTCGTGGCACCTTTCATGTTACCATTCTTGCTTTTTATTTCACCGAAGGTTGTTTTGAATGTCCTACATACTGAGTCAGTTCTCAGACTATCATATCTTTTTCGATTTCTTCACATGTTTCATGCAGCCATTTCGTCTTAGCTTCCCTGCACTTCCTATTTATTTCATTCCTTAGTGACTTGTATTTCTCTATTCCTGAATTCCCTGCACATTTTTGTACTTCCTTCTTTCATCGATCAACTGAAGTATTTCTTCTGTTAGCCATGGTTTCTTCGCAGTTACCTTTTTGTATCTATGTTATTCTTTCCAATTTTTGTGATTGACCTTTTTAGAGATGCCCATTCCACTTCAACTGTACTGGCTACTGAGCTACTCGTTATTTCTGTATCTATAGCATTAGACTTCAAGCATATCTCGTCATTCCTTAATACATCCGTATCCCACTTCTTTGCGTATTTATTCTTCCTGACTAATCTCTTAAACTTCAGCCAACTCTTCATCACTACTAGACTGTGATCTGAGTCTGTATGTGCTCCTAGGTATGCGTTATAGTCCAGTATCTGATTTCGGAATCTCTGTCTGACCAAGATGTAATGTAACTGAAATATTCCTGTTCCATCCGGCGTGTTCCAAGTATACCTGCTCCACTTGTGATTCTGGAAAAGAGTATTCGCTATTAATAGCTGAAATTTATTACAGAACGCAAATAGTCTTTCTCCTCTCTCGTTGCTTATCCCAAGCTGTCATACAGCTGGGAAAATAATGTAGGGCAATCAAAAGATCTTGATTTAGAGCTGCTGCTGGATCCACGATACAGTCCTGACTTGATCTGCATATGTATTTGTAGCTTTTGGTCCAATGAAGTTGTCTCTCTGTGAAAGAAAGCGTTCTTTGGGTGAAGAGGTTGTGGAGGCTGTCGAAAGTGTACATGTACACGATGTCACAAAGCTTCCTCCAAGACGAAATTAGGGAAATTGTAAAAAGATGTACAAAGTGGGTAGAGGTCGACGGAGAGTCTATGGAGAAATGATGTTTTTTATAATGTTGTTTTGCTAATAAACAAATTCCTTCTTTGTAAAAAATTGCTTTTACTCTGTGACTTCCCCTCGTAGACGTAGAAGTAATGTGCATGCCTAAGTTGAGATTGATACAAAAGTAACGATCTCGGTTTCAACATCACGTCGATATCTCAATAAGATCTTTGGAGACGAACAAGAAGCTCAGCGGGACAAAGATGGAAAATATATCAACCTTTGCTGAGGGGCAGGGGACGAAGATGGCATTAATGAAATGCCGAAACTGATCACATGAAAGAAAAACAATGTCTGAAAGGAAACTGCTTTCTGATGATTTTTATTGGTTAAAAATCAAAAGGACGTGGTACTGGGCGATTCAGTAAAAAGTTACATGTCATCCTTGGTTTCGCTTCTCGGCAACCACGAGAAACGGAGTTGTTACTATTAGACTAAGACTAAGTCACATGTATATTAATGTAATGAAACATTTGTCACTTTTAATTCCGTTTCCAATCCGTTATCCCTACCTCACTGACGAAGACTTAGTACATGCACAGATACGATGTCATGGATACCCAAGGACAATTACACTGTACGGTATTTCAATAGTTTAGTACTAAATTTTTCACTTAGAGTAGCTCTTAATACTGTGAACAAGACCGTCGCCAATTGTACTTGCCATTTCCATTCGTATTTGTGAAACAGAACTTAAAAATTTCAAGGTTTTTCTAATGTTCCATTGTATGCGAGAGACGGCTGAGAAGTAATGCCTCCGAATTTTTTATGTGAAAATTTTGAAACATTTTTAAATAACACAAGCGTTCTTAACATTATATATCATTATTCTTCATGTCTACATATTTATTTCTCAACATAGTCACTCTGGCGAAGAAACCATGTCTCACAACGAGACGTCACTTCAGTGATACCATCACTGTAGAATGTTTCACTTTTTGAGGGACCACGACCTCACCTCTGCTTTCCCTGCTTCATCACTATCGAGATTAAGACCTCAAAGACGTTCTTTAAATTCTGGAAAAATAAAAAGCGCATGGGGCCATGTCGATAGTGTATGGAGGATGATCGATGACAGTGAACCCAGCGAATCGAATCGCTGCAGATGTCGCAGCGCTCGTGTGTGGTAGTGCATGGCCATGCTGAAGGAGACGGTGCTCCATGTGTGGATGTGTGAACGAATGTCATCGATATGAGCTTTTGGAGCCGAATGCCCACTCGTGTGCCCTTGATGAGTGCACGACACAAAGCTTTATGCCTAGCCTGGGCCCGTCAACAACGACATGGTATTGTTCATGACTGGAAACATGTTGCTTGGTCTGACGAGTCTCGTTTCAAATTGTATCGAGCGGATGGACGTGCACGGGTATGGACATAACCTCATGAATCCATGGACCCTGCACGTCAGCAGCGGACTGCTTAAGCTGGTGGAGGCTCTGTAATGGCGTGGGGCGTGTGCAGTTGGAGTGACATGGGACGCCTGATACGTCTACATACTACTCTGACAGGTGACACGTACGTAAGCATCCTGTCTGATCACCTGCAGCCATTCATGTCCATTGTGCATTCCGACGGACTTTGGTAAATCCAGTCCTCACAATCCGACACCCCACACGTCCAGAATTGCTACGGAGTGGCTCCAGGAACACTCTTCTGAGTTTAAACACTTCCGCTGGCCACCAAACCCCGCAGAAAAGAACATTATTGAGCATATCTGGGATGCCTTGCAACGTACTGTGCTCCTCCTCCACCCCCAGCCCCCAGCCCCTCCCGTACTGTTTCGGATTTATGGGCAGCCCTGGACTTCCCTCCAGAAATACTTCAGACATTAGTCGAGTCCATGCCACGTCATGGTGCGGCACTCGCAGGGGCCCTATACGATATTAGGAAGGTGTAACAGTTTCTTTGGCTCGTAAGTGTACTTAAAAGTATACAATTTCACTTCTTTCTCTCTTTCCCAATATCTGCTCCCCTTTTCTAGATCCATTTTGCTGATGCAGTATATTTACTGTCAATGGCAGTTTTAAAGGACACAAGAACGCTTCGAAATTTTCCATACAACTGTTTGAGCTGTAGTGTCATCCTTCGATGATTTTACAGCTCTAGAATATTAAGTAATAACCATGATGTACTGCGTCAGTATTATTTGTTCCGCGAAGGAAACATCTGAACCCTCTGTGTGAGACACCGACAGCCACTTCCGCTTGTATCATCACTAACAGTTCTGCACGCTAAGCTGTATTTCATTATCGATGCACATAAAGATCTGCGCAGACTTCCCCGGTACCGGCAACCATCAGGCACGCACTCTTTTTGGGCAATTCGGCGTTATCTGCTGCATGTTTCCTGTTGTGAACGTCCGACGTATCTTAACACTGTACTTTACCTTTCCATCAAAGTACACAGTATTTCTGGTATATTTACTGTATCTGCGTTCATCATTGTTTTTGAGACATTTCACCGGTCATAAAACTTTTTACTTCACTTTTTTTGTATTTCCTGGTGATATTCACTTATCTTTCAACTGTAAACCACAATAAGGTTCTTGTTTACATACTCAACCATTTTGGAAATACTTACATCCTTGGCCCGAAAGCCGTTGATCAAGTATTTTTCTTCAAAAAAATTGGTTCAAATGGCTCTGAGCACTATGGGACTTAACATCTATGGTCATCAGTCCCCTAGAACTTAGAACTACTTAAACCTAACTAACTTAAGGACAGCACACAACACCCAGCCACCACGAGGCAGAGAAAATCCCTGACCCCGCCGGGAATCGAACCCGGGAACCCGGGCGTGGGAAGCGAGAACGCTACCGCACGACCACTAGATGCGGGCAAGTATTATTGTGTCAAATATTATGCTGTCTGGAAATTTGTTGACAGGAATCAAATAATATATGAATTTTTTAGTTTAAGTAAATACACTCCTGGAAATTGAAATAAGAACACCGTGAATTCATTGTCCCAGGAAGGGGAAACTTTATTGACACATTCCTGGGGTCAGATACATCACATGATCACACTGACAGAACCACAGGCACATAGACACAGGCAACAGAGCATGCACAATGTCGGCACTAGTACAGTGTATATCCACCTTTCGCAGCAATGCAGGCTGCTATTCTCCCATGGAGACGATCGTAGAGATGCTGGATGTAGTCCTGTGGAACGGCTTGCCATGCCATTTCCACCTGGCGCCTCAGTTGGACCAGCGTTCGTGCTGGACGTGCAGACCGCGTGAGACGACGCTTCATCCAGTCCCAAACATGCTCAATGGGGGACAGATCCGGAGATCTTGCTGGCCAGGGTAGTTGACTTACACCTTCTAGAGCACGTTGGGTGGCACGGGATACATGCGGACGTGCATTGTCCTGTTGGAACAGCAAGTTCCCTTGCCGGTCTAGGAATGGTAGAACGATGGGTTCGATGACGGTTTGGATGTACCGTGCACTATTCAGTGTCCCCTCGACGATCACCAGTGGTGTACGGCCAGTGTAGGAGATCGCTCCCCACACCATGATGCCGGGTGTTGGCCCTGTGTGCCTCGGTCGTATGCAGTCCTGATTGTGGCGCTCACCTGCACGGTGCCAAACACGCATACGACCATCATTGGCACCAAGGCAGAAGCGACTCTCATCGCTGAAGACGACACGTCTCCATTCGTCCCTCCAATCACGCCTGTCGCGACACCACTGGAGGCGGGCTGCACGATGTTGGGGCGTGAGCGGAAGACGGCCTAACGGTGTGCGGGACCGTAGCCCAGCTTCATGGAGACGGTTGTGAATGGTCCTCGCCGATACCCCAGGAGCAACAGTGCCCCTAATTTGCTGGGAAGTGGCGGTGCGGTCCCCTACGGCACTGCGTAGGATCCTACGGTCTTGGCGTGCATCCGTGCGTCGCTGCGGTCCGGTCCCAGGTCGACGGGCACGTGCACCTTCCGCCGACCACTGGCGACAACATCGATGTACTGTGGAGACCTCACGCCCCACGTGTTGAGCAATTCGGCGGTACGTCCACCCGGCCTCCCGCATGCCCACTATACGCCCTCGCTCAATGTCCGTCAACTGCACATACGGTTCACGTCCACGCTGTCGCGGCATGCTACCAGTGTTAAAGACTGCGATGGAGCTCCGTATGCCACGGCAAACTGGCTGACACTGACGGCGGCGGTGCACAAATGCTGCGCAGCTAGCGCCATTCGACGGCCAACACCGCGGTTCCTGGTGTGTCCGCTGTGCCGTGCGTGTGATCATTGCTTGTACAGCCCTCTCGCAGTGTCCGGAGCAAGTATGGTGGGTCTGAGACACCGGTGTCAATGTGTTCTTTTTTCCATTTCCAGGAGTGTATTTTATTTTATTGTTAGACTTTAGCTAATTTCTCCGCCTTACATATTACCAAGTTTCTTCACAACAGACATGTCAGTGAACAAACTGTTAGTGCTGCTGAGCCTGTGAGCCTGGATGATGAATAGTTTATATAAGGGCCAGACAAAAATACGGAAACACATCGAAGAATGCATGTTTGCACGTGTATGCAGGCTCTAGTCAAGCCTGCAGGTTGCGTTGTTCTGTCTGATCACGGAAGGCACCTGTGCACTCTCCACAGTACGTTGCAACTGTCAGTCGTAGTCAGAGCAGCGTTCTGTGTAGTTATGGCGTTATGTCGAATCTAGTTGAAATCGAACGTGGGAAAATTGTTGGTTATCGTATCGTGTGTGTGCTTTCGTAACCAAAAGCGAAAAATATCATCTGCCAACGAAAAATAAGAGAACGACGGACGACGACAGCAGGAGTCAATGCAGAACTGAATGTCGCACTCGCGAACACAGCCAAAAAAAAAGGTCCCAAAAGTGAAACATGGGGAGGGGTCGGTGATGATTTGGGTAACCATATCGTATCTTGGTATTCCTGGGTCCCACGGAAAATCTTGCATAGTCGCGCTACTGCGAAGGATTATGCGACCATTTTGGCTGATCAGCTCCACCCAATGGTACAATGTTTGGCCCCCAATAGTGATAGTGTGTTCCTATCAACACAGCTCACTTCATTGGGGAATGGTTTTGTGAGCACAAGGATAAACTGTCGCATCTTCGACGGCCGCAACAATCAGCGGATCTCAGTATGACTGAGTCTTTATGGTCAACTTTGGAGGGAATGGTGTGTGATCGCTCTCCATCATCCTTACGTGAACTTGCCACTATTTTGCAGAAAGATTGATACAACATTCACTTTAAAACAAAACAGTACCTTCATTTACGCATTACAGGTGGGCTGGAAACTGTTGTGAATGACAACGATTTTCCTACATCGCATTACATCAACATCTACATAGTTACTCCGCTAGCCATCGTACGGTGCGTGGCGGAGGGTATCCTGTATCATAACTACACTGACGAGCCAAAGAAACTGGTATACGCATTCAAATACAGATATATGTAAACAGGCAGAATACGGCGCTGTGGTCGGCAACACCTGTATGAGACAATAAGTGCCCGGCTCTGGAAACCCAAATCAATGTTTCGTTGAATAGTTCGCACGCTGACATTTTTTGATGGCCCAGCATTGATACCTGCAGCAATTTGCGGAAGGGTTCCTCTGAACCGTGCGTGGTTCATGTTCATGCCATCTATTATGTAATATCTTGTTTTACCGTACGACCGCCTCGTCATTTTAAATTTCAATTACTGGTGTCACTGAATTGCTGTCTTGCCTGCCCATGAGCGGCAGCAGCAGCGCATATCGATAAGTGCACCGTGGTAGTATCTCTGGGCGACCGATAGTATTTCCGGATCGTCGTGTGTCTGGAAATCAGTCGGAGTAGGACCAGCAGGGCGGTCGATCGCGACGCAGCACTGGTGCAGTCGGGCACGGAGCCCCAGTGAGGTCCGCACAGCCACTACCAGTGGGGACGACCGTTGGTTGGTCGTTCGGTCGGTCGTCTCATCGACGACATGTATTTGGGTCGGTTCCTTCCTGTACAGAGATGTCGGTTGTGTTGTCTCTGCATGGTTGGGGCCGAGCCAGTGTCTTCGGGACGTCGTCCGTCTGAAGAAAGTCAGTGAGTTGGAGACGCACCAGTAGTGCAGTCGGGCACGGAGCAGTCGCGGACGGACCAGCAGTCCAGTCGGTCGGTTGGCGTGCAGCAGCAAGCAACCCCCCGCCGCGCAGAGTCGGGCTGGAGACGCTGGCGGCGTGCACGCGCGGTTGGAGTGTGAGGTGCTGCTTGCGAGTGGTACGAAGCTTGTCCTCCACCGATCTTGGACATGAAAGTTGAGTCTTCACTTTACTGTCCACCCTCAACTGTCTACATTTCTTTGTTTGATGCTGGTTGCCACTTTGGGACATTCCCGCGAGCACCAACGTGAGTGTCTTTAAGTCGGCTAGGATTCCAGCCGTCTTCCTGTGGAATTTAACTTGATTTATTCCCTGTTATTGAACTTCACCAGCGGTATCTCCTGCCTTGTGGCCCTTGACGCTCCGGTTACCTGCCCTGGTCGTTGACGTTATTTTAGGCAGTGTCTTTTCCTCGTCGTGTTGTTGTTGTCCAGCACGGCATGTAGTTCGAAAGCTGAGGTGTTGTTCGTCGTTGTGGGCGCCAATTTTCTGTGAGTGGTTGTATTAAAATCTTGTGGTCGTTTTGCTGATTGCGTGGAGTGGAACTGATTTGGTTGATTTATCGGTCGGCTGTCTGTCGGTTGGGTTGTCTCGCCTAAACGGGCGTTAGTGTTACTATCCCAGGCCGACCCTTGGAAACTTCTGAGCGCCGTTCCGTGTCTGTTACATAGTAACGTCCCTGCTTGAGATTTAGTATTTTGGTTAATGTGTGGCCTTCAGCCGAGTTTTAATATATCCTGAACTAATGTTATTGTCTTTCCCTTAAGGCATGAGGTTGTTATCGTCTATACGGGGCTTCCAGCCGAATTTTTTTATGAGATGTTTTAAGATAAGGCTTTTTGCCTTTTAAATTGAAACGCCTTTCTAGGCCTTAAGCAGTTAAACATATTTTGTTGATATGTGGCCTTCAGCCGAGTATTAATATCTCTTAAACTAATATTCTTGTCTTGCCCTTAAGGCATGAGATTTTTATATTTTTATATGGAGCCTTCAGTCGAATTTTACTGGAGAAGTTTTAAGATAAGGCCTTTGCCTTTTGGATTGAAACTCTTTCCAGCCATTAAACATATTTTGTTGATATGAGGCCTTCAGCCAAGTATTAATATCTCTTAAATCGTTTCCCTTGTCTTGCCCTTAAGGCATGAGATTGTTATTCTTAATTTTATATGAAATTTTTTGTGGTACGACCTTCTGCCTTTTAAAATGGAAGCCTTTCTCTTAGGGCTTAAGCCGTTAAATTATTTGCTGATATGTGGCCTTCAGCCGACTATTGATATCTCTTAACTTAATGTTCTTGTATTGCCTTAAAGCATAAGATTGTGATACTTCTGTTTGCTTGAAATAGTTTAAGATAAGGCCTTCTGCCTTTTTATTGAAACTTTCCTTATTCATTAATATGCGACCTCTAGCCTAGTTCCATTAAAATTATATTGCTAAGGCCTTCAGCCAATTAGATTGAAGATTTAGAAAATATTCTTGGGTGAAACCTCCGGAAGAACCTTGTATTTAAATTTTGCTTAGGCCTTGTGTCTTGGATTTTGAATGTGGCCGATCTAAAGTTAATCAAAGGAAGTCGATTAAAGTTTTGAGTGTTTTGGATTCTTGTTGTAATATTGTGTGTTGATAAATAAAGTTTTTGTGGCGGGTGAAACCGCCAGCAACTGATTTTGGCTCCTTTCCACAACCTAATCCGCTCTGGCCTGCTAGGCCAGACATTTCGTGCTCTTCTGACACATTGAACTATTTCCTTCAGTCGTCGTTGGTTCCGTTCTTGAAGGATCTTTTTCCGGCCGCATCGATGTCGGAGATTTGATGTTTTACCGGATTCCTGATATTTACGGTACACTCGTTACTACTTCGGAGATGCTGTTTCCTGTCACTCGTGCGCCGACTATAACACCACGTTCAAACTCACTTAAATCTTGAAAACCTGCCACTGTAGCAGCAGTAACCGATCCAACAACCGCGCCTGACACTTGTTGTCTTATATACGCGTTGCCGACAGCAGCGTCGTATTCTGCCTGTTTACATATCTCTGTATTTGCATACGCATGCCAATACCAGTACCTTTGGTGCCTCAGAGTATAAATTTAATTGTGTACAGTAACTATGCAGAACTTTGTGCGCTTTATTAGATGTGCCTTTGTCTATAGCTGCACAGATCACACAGTTTTTATGGCTCACCACGTTTGTACTACATGTGACGAATTACCAACTGTAACGTCAGTTTAATCCAGTGTTCTCTATCATTCCCTTTTCTTTTTATTCAGTGCACATTCTAAGTAGGCAGAACGTTTTGTGTCACGACAGCCCGTGTACGGCGACCGGTCGGGCATGTTGTGCCCAAAGAGTGCTCGCCTTTGGTGATTTTTTTCTTCGGGGGTGGAAAGTTTTGATAGTTTCACTTCATTGCGTATTCACTTGCAAGTGACTTGGGCTGTCTGTGTGCCCTTGAGGCCTTTGAGGGTTTTAGGTAGTCGTACGAATAAATGACAATAACTATTTACATGGAAGATACCGAATAAGTGGGGGTGTTATATTGACTCGAGACATCTTGCGTTTGTGTGATTGTCTTGGTAGAGCTTGGTCTACATTCGCAAGTTAGCGGACATTTCCCCGATACTCGTCTAATTTGTGAAAAAGACGACTTGCCTGGTCTTTTACCTTCTCAGCGACGGATTTTTCTCCAGTCAGGTCGTGTATTCTTCTCATACTGGCCTACCTTGGGGCGCCTAGGCTCCACTTCAAAAACCTGTTTTGTAGTAGTTGCAAACTGTATGTATTACATGTACATGTTGTTCTCCAAGACGTCGAGGCGTACAGCAGGGAGGGCTGTACAGTTGCTCTATAAAGTCTTAATTTCGTTGATGGGTTTAGATTCCCTCTCGAGAAAAACAGCGCGAGTGCTCGGATCATCTTCATAGTATTCAATTTTCTATCTTGTATGTGTGGGGTAAAAGTCATTCCTTCATCCAATAAGTCCGCCCCGATTGCTGAGTGGTTAGCGTCGTGGCTTGTCACGCCAAGGGGCCTGTGTTCGATTCCCGGCTAAGTCGGAGTTTTTCTCCTTTCAGGGACTGGATGTCGTGTTGTCCTCATCATCATCAGTGGAAGGCAACGGGAAACCACCACTGGAATCACTTCCCAAGACGCTCATTTTTTTTTTTTTTTTTTTTAAGTCCAATATCACTCCCAAGTATTTCGTCGTCGTAGTCCGGTGTACTGGCGGACCATGTATGGCGACTCTCATTCTCAGGTTCGGTCGTTTCTTCGTAAATAGCATTGCTGCAATTTTCGTAGGGTTCAGGATGATTTTAGTGCCGTTTGTCCAATGTTCGGTGACGGCTTGTTGTCGCAGCATCCTGTTGACAAGTTGCTCGATGTTCCTTCCAGAGGTTAGGAAGGACGTGTCATCGGCGTACAGACTGGCGGTGACGTGTTGAATGGTGGGAAAGCCGTTAATATACAAATTAAACAGGCATGGCGATACCATCGCACCCTGTGGGATGCCAACTTTCAGGCAGCGGGCGAGAGCGGGCGAGAGGGGGATGAAAGACGGCGGAGAGGGAGTGGTCGGCGGCAGATCGCTCCACGTGGACTTTTCGGTTTCAAACAGCTGGTGGTTACAAGACGTCACGAGGGTTTGCCCCGTTCCAGCACACGGCTTTAAGACGATGCTTTATCCACTTTGCGTTGATTACATGTAAATTCAAATTAGTACGAAAATACAATAGCGGTTCTAGGCGCTCAGTCCGGAACCGCGAGACTGCTACGGTCGCAGGTTCGAATCCTGCCTCGGGCATTGATGTGTGTGATGTCCTTAGGTTAGTTAGGTTTAAGTAGTTCTAAGTTCTAGGGGACTGATGACCACAGATGTTAAGTCCTATAGTGCTCAGAGCCATTTTGAAAATACAATACGATACGGAAAATGGAAGAGGAAATGGCTCTGAGCACTATGGGACTCAACTGCTGAGGTCATTAGTCCCCTAGAACTTAGAACTACTTAAACCTAACTAACCTAAGGACATCACAAACATCCATGCCCGAGGCAGGATTCGAACCTGCGACCGTAGCGGTCTTGCGGTTCCAGACTGCAGCGCCTTTAACCGCACGGCCACTTCGGCCGGCAATGGAAGAGGAGTTGAGACTAATCACCCGAGACGCTGATACGCTCTATAAGAATTTTATATTAAAACATATTAAATAAACAAATCTGCAATATGTGCAGTTTACTGAATAATTTATAACTTTTGAACCAACGCTGGTACAGACTAGATCGAGCGCTCATTATGAAGGTCTGGTCGAAACGCTACGACTGACGTCCTTGTATAATTTGCAGCGTTAATATTTCACTGTTAAAACGGCAACTTTATTAATCTGTTGTCAATAATTAATTAAAGCAAATAATACGACAGATATACGAATAGCAAGGCAACGTATGATAGCGGATGGCGTTATACACATTTCAAATTGCTTAGTTTGTGATATTTGTAATTATTACGTTATGCTACCTTTCTCTATTAATAATTTTTGCATAATTTTTCCCATATTTTTTTAACCTTCGTATATACGTAAATTCTGATCGGGGTATCAGACTGAGTGCTTCAAATCACTATGAAAACTGGTGCCTTATAAAGCACTGTAATGTTACTTAGTGGCACAAATGGACAAAAACTATTTTTCCTTTCTGCTAAGACAATTCAAAAACATTTAAACACTAATTCTGTGCAAACTACTGCAGCTAAGAATTTGTATATTTTATGTTTTTCTTATGAGAATTTGGGAGCGCATATAATGGTGGAAACACAATTAAGACTACTCTTCTATGTAAAATGTTATGCAAATAAGTGGTGATCAATGGAAATCAGTTATGAGACGAGGGTATTTAATGGGATACAAAACTCGGGGACAGAGTTCCGTATGCCTTTCCCACGCCAGGCCTGTGTCGCTGGAAGCGGCTCTTTGATGATAGTTTTTGCGGTTTCAGAACTGTTGAACGTAGCCGAATTTTGCGTCTGTGCACAAAATGAAGACAGAATTTTTCGCGAAGAAGCCGGACTTGGGATATTTTCGGTGTGGAACACGTACGGAATTGTTTTTCACGCGTTGTGTCTTTTGGTGATTGTTTCTGTAAGCAAGCGGGACTTCGCTGCAAAATCGTAGCTGTAGAATTCTGTTTCCATTCGACTGCCGCCAGAATAAGCCACTAAAGCCCTACTATGCGACTCTGTTCGTTTTTGAGCATTGGCGGCCGGGGTGGTCGAGCGGTTCTAGGCGGTACAGTCTGGAACCGCGCCACCGCTACGGTCGCAGGTTCGAATCCTGCCTCGGGCATTGATGTGTGTGATGTCCTTAGGTTAGTTCGGTTTAAGTATTCTAAATTCTAGGGGACTGATGACCTCAGAAGTTAAGTCCGATAGTGCTTAGAGCCATTTGAACCATTTTGAGCATTCCGAATTGTGTTCTTGGATACCAACAGGACTTCGCTTCTGATATGGTCGGGTTGGATTCTGATTTTTTTTCACCACTTTCGGGTGATTCATTCTGGAACAGTGCCACTGGACTTTTAAATTTGTTTAAACCAGTCGGGACTTTGAATATTTTGTGGCATCTGACACTTAAGAATTCACGCTAATGTCGAGTGAACTTTAGATCATTAGGCAGTGTTTTAGCGAACTGATAGATTTGCTAAATATCAATCGATGTTCTTCTGCTTAGTAATAATAAAAATAACAAACTAGTGGTAATACCTATTCCGCTACTGGAGTTCCATTACTTAAACAGAACGATTTTGATAGCTTTCCTTTAGCAGTATCACTGCAGCTACTTAGTAACTTCTCTTGTAAACAGAGGGCGAGTAATACTAAATAGGAGATCGCGTTATGGAAGTTATCTTCCAGCTCTTACATCTGCATCTCCATCAGATTAACACCTCACTAGGGCCTAAGTCACATAAAAGGAATCAGGTGTAAAATGACGAACACAGAGTTACAAAAACGATGTTCCTTTTAATAATCTATTCATCAATCAACAGCAATAGACTTAGTTACGTTCTACAGAACAAAAAATAGTAATATTTTTACTGCTTGGCACTTGAGAGAAATGCTTCCCACATGTTATAAAGTGGAAAATATATTGACATCAGTTCACTTAGGTCTACAGAAACAATAGTGCCAAGAGAGAAGAAGCGTTTAACATTCATATAGATCACATGAAATATGATTGCCTTTCAGTTTATACATTAATTGCACAATGAAAATTGAAAGTTTATTGCTCATCTTCGAGTTACATGTAGAGTCTTTTGACACATTATTACCTTCGGCGAGGGATTAAAATTAAAGTTAGTTCTAACGTTTTATACAGATCTAAACAACAAGGACTTTGAATGTAGAAGGATAAGCCATTATTTCACTACAACACATGTAAAATATCTCCGAAAATAGATCAAGTATTTCATTGGATGCGGCTTAGAGAAAACATTCGTCATGAGACTTACTAATTTTCATTAAGAGTACCGGTATTATGAGCATGGATCGCTTAAGAACTATCTCACCGAGAAACATTTTACAAAATAAAGTTGTAGAAACCGTGGAAGAAATTTTCTTGTGGGTGACATCAGATATTTTTAAACTTAAAATATATTTCTACCATAACCATCGTTCATTTACTTTCGCACAACGAAAGATATACATTAGTATACAAAATATCATTTACGCATGATATCATGAATGTCACTGTCACAAAATATAACTTTATTGAAAGATATGCGTGGTGTAATAATGGCTTGAAAGAATCATCCAAAAGTTGCTACAAGGATGTACGAACACAGATTTCATGCTAAATGTTCTCTAAGGTGGAAAGATATATTCCTACGAAAGAATTAATAGGCTCAGATTATTGATAACAAAACAAAAATTTATCTTTAATTTGATTAAAATGTAAAGTAAAGGCTCACAATAAATATATAATTAAATAGCATCCCTTAAAGAAAAACTGTTTCATTTTTTTCAGTTTTACGCAAAAAAATATCGCCAAAAACAATATGTTGGTTAGAAGAAATTTTATAAATCCAAAACATCTTCTTCCAGATGATAAACGAATAAAATTAATGTGGTAGGACTTCTTGTTTGTCTCCTTTCTTCCATCTAACTTTTGAACGACATTTTGTCAATGAATTTGCACAACAAATTCATATGTTATAATCCAATTTTCTTTTGTTATAGACAGACTAATTATAAACTATTTATTACAGAGTAATTTCAGTAATTGTCTCGTTAAATGACGTTATATTGGAAATACATTGGCGTCTTCAGAGTTCCATGGTTATTAAGGACGATTCTTGTAACACCATCGTAACATGTGAATTTTCTCTATGTGAAGATTTACCTTTATCATTCCTGCGATGACACTTCGACAAAGTTTACTTGCCCGCTAGCACAAAGTTTCTGTTTTGTTTACTGTATTGTAATGATGTTTAAACAGAATAGATTGCTTTACTGACTGGATATTCAGGAAGACCATACCGCTCACGCGTCTGTAGAAGACACTGACTGTATGACATAACAAAAACAAATAATTAAAATGTCTCTAGTTTTATACAGATGTACTACTCTGCATGAAATAGTGTTTCAATAATCGGTCTGACATATTACATAACAAGGAAGAGTCAATTTTCTTTGTTTTAGTTGCTCCAGAAAAGCAGTACTTATTTTGCTAATTTTAAGTTTTGTGATGTTTATAATGTCCATGAGCTATTACTAGTACTGAGTGAGAAAGAAACACGTATCGTTCTCCGGGACGCAATCATTGAGAACGTACAGTTATAAACCTACTGCTATGTTCGCCCACGCAACATAAACTAGCGCGTGTCAGTGCTACAGGATATTATTGTAAGAACATGCAAAGTAAGAAAGGATGCTGTGAAAACTTACAGGGTTCATAGTAATAATCTTATCTACCATTGTAACGAGTCATAGTCCAGTTGTGCATTTAGAGTGAATGAAATTTAAGTTAACTTCATTTCCAAATCAAATTATTTCCTCTGCTTCACTTCTATTCTCACCTTCTGTCATGGTAACTGGTTTTCGGTCAGTCAGCACAGGAAAAGTCATTTGCTGGTGTGGGAATCCTTCAGAAGATTTTCCGAAAGCAGTTATTGGCCAAATGTAGCGCAACGCTTGCGTTTGATACGGTTGAAAGCGTCATTGCAATTATGTACGCACAATTTTGTGTTGGTACGAATTTACTCTTTAACCAGAGCGTGCAAGTAGCGTAGCATAGCACAATATGTATACAGTTAATTAGCAAATTACAACCGTTGTGTTGAACTTTAAGGTGTTAGGGGAGAAGCAATGACACCAGCGGCAAACCAAGAATTTCCGACTTCTTGGAATTACACTATGCCCCTTGACTTCCTTTACGTATTTTCGCTCCGCAGGCAGAAATATAGAATGGTTAAGTGGAAAATGGTCCGTGTGGAGGATGAAGCTTCACTTTCTCTTTCAAAGAAATAAAAATATAAGCATCACACGTGAGTTTAGTAGAGTGTGAAACGCAATAAGACGTTATGAATAAAATCCACAACACATGATGTTACGCGGAAGACGACTGGAGAGGGAGACTACAAGTGGAAATTTGAATTAAAAATTTCAGGATGTAGCTTTCGACGCCGATGAGATCTGTTAACATTATTCTAGCTGAGAAAACTTGGTTGCATGACTAGTGTTCTTCTTGGGTTTTGCTTGTTTCATCCAACAATTCCTCTCTCAATCTCCTTCCAGGAGTTTATTATTATGTAGGATGTGATCCTCGAACTGAGATTGTCCAGTGACATGCCGCATTACGTGAAGTGTTGGACGTTTTTCCGACAGAGCCCAGTTGTTTGACAGATGATCTCCACCTGGTCGTATTGACTCAATATATCTGTAGCTACGTTCCGTTAATTTGATGATGAATAAATACTCTAAGCTCGTAATCTAAGTATGCTGTTGTAGCAGCTGTGACAGGAATTGAGATGAGAAGATAATTAGGGCAGTTTCAAGAGACATACGAGAAACATTTATTTGGGTTCTAGACGTGCTCATGACACTTTTTGATCAAATCAGCCACTAACAACGGATCGTGGATGAGGACTGTAGCTTCACAGGAGCATCAAACTGCATTTCTCCTGTGCAGCCAGAGTGTGGCCGCTGGGACGACGACGGGCTGCTGCGACCACAGTGGCCTCAGAGTTGGACAAGTAGAAGTACTTCGATTATAAGACGTGGTAACCAAGAACCTCGTTAGACAGATGGAGTCGAGCGACCAGACGTGGCAGACGCAGGTGGTTCGTAGCAGCTGCACCTCTTCAGGTGGCGCTATTTCTAGTCCTTGACGTTGGGAGCGCTGTCGCGGTCTCGCCCGCGGTTGCTGTTGGCCAGTTCACTCAAAGGGATGCCGAACTCCGCCGTCCCCCAAACGTCACAGTTGGGGCTGTAACTGGCAGCACGGGGTTTCCAGTTGGACCCAGACACCTGCAATCACGAAGTGGAAGCAAAAAGGTTAGTTGACACAAACTTATGACTGGGTTTCATAAATTTACTGTTGGTAAAAGAGCTTCCGTACCAAGAACCACTGGATGCATTTATGAGGGGCGTTTGAAAAGTCCGTGCAAAAATAAAAATTACTTAGGTGCTTGCGGTAAACCATTTTTATTTTTCGACATAGTCTCCTTTTAGACTTATACACTTCGTCCAACGCTGTTCTAATTTGTTGATTGCTTCCGAATAATAGGAATTGTCCAAGTCTGCAAAATAGCTATTAGTTGCTGCAACCACCTCCTCGTTTGAATAAAATCTTTGTCCCACCAGCCATCTCTTCAAATTGGGGAACAAATAGTTATCCAAGGGAGCCAAGTCTTGAGAACAGGGGGGATGTGAAACGAGTTGGAATTCTATTTCTATTAATTTTGCGACCACAGCTGCTGAGGTGTATGCGGGTGCATTGTCGTGATGGAAAAGGACTTTTCTACGGTCCAATCGCCTGCGTTTTTCTTGCAGCTCGGTTTTCAAACGGTCCAATAACGATGAATAATATGCACCTGTAATGGTTTTACCCTTTTCCAGATAGTCTATGAGGATTATCCCTTGCGAATCCCAAAATACAGTCGCCATAACCTTCCGGCCGAAGGAATGGTCTTCGCCCTTTTGGTGCACATTTTCCCTTGGTAACCCATTGTTTATATTGTTCTTTGGTCTCAGGAGCATAGTAATGTATCCATGTTTCATCCACAGTGACGAAACGACGCTTAAAGTCCTGCAGATTCTTCCTGAACAGCTCCAAACCATCCTTGCAATACTTCACGCGATTTCATTTTTGGTCAAGCTTGAGCAATCGCGGAACCCATCTTGCGGATAGCTTTCTCATGTCCAAATGTTTATGCAAAATATTATGTACCCGTTCATTCGAGATGCACACAGCACTAACAATCTCACGCACCATAACTCTTCTGTCATCCATCACCATATTATGGATTTTATCCATGATTTCTGGAGTCGTAACCTCCACAGGGCGTCAAGAACGTTCAGAATCACTTGTGCCCATAAGGCCACCCAGAAAATTTTGAAACCACTTATAAACTGTTCTAATCGAAGGTGCAGAGTCACCGTAATGTTTATCAAGCTTCTCTTTAGTCTTCATAGGCGTTTTGCCGAGTGGTCTACCCGACGGGAGGCCCTCGTAACACGACATTTTTTCATAACGTCCCGCTTTAAAATCTTTTTCGTCTATTTTTTGACAATAACTCGACTTCTTTGATTCACACGAATGCCAAACACAAAGAAATACGCCAATATGGCTGAAACCTGGTGTGCGTTCTTTCCAAAGTTGCTACTAACTAAACATGACCTCGATACGCGCCGGTGGTTCCATCTTTCTGACTTTGCACGGATTTTTCAAACTCCCCTCGTATGTGGTACTGAGTGTTAAGCCTTTTTTTACAGACATTTTACACATACAGCTGAAATCGCTACTCCTAAACACCAAATAATAATTAATACGATTTGTAGGGTTAGCAAAATACTTTGCGAATGGTCAGGAGTGACAAACAAGCAGTACGTTTTATGTGGAGAAGAACTCCGGAGTATGTGAGGCCAAATCTTGTCTTTTAAAAGTTCTTGCTGCTGTGGTCTTCATTCCGAAGACTAGTTTGATGTAGCTCTCAATGTTACTCTATCCTCTGCAAACCTCTTCATCTCCAAATAATTCCTGCAAACTACATCTTTCTCAGTACTTTAACTATATTCATCTCTTGGTTTCCCTCTACGATTTTTATCCTCCAGACTTCCCTCAAACACTAAATTGGTGATCCCTTGGTGTCTCAGAATTTATCCCATTAACCGATCCCTTCTTTTGGTCAAATAGTGCCACAAATTTCTTGTCTCCCCAATTCTATTCAGTACCTCCTCATTAGTTACGTGATCGACCCCTCTAATCTTCAATATTTTTCTGTGCGACTACATTACGAAAGCTTCTGTCCTCTTTTTGTCTTAACTGTATATCGTCCATGTTTCACATCCATACTTAGCTACACTCCAGACAAATATCGTCAGAAAAGACTTCCTAACCCTTAAATTGTAAGTAGGCTGTTCAGGTTTTTATATTGGTAACGCCACGTAGCGCTCTGTATGAAAATCACTGGCTGTGCTGTGTGCAGTCTGTGGCTGGTTTGCATTGTTGTTGGCTATTGTAGTGTTGGGCAGCTGGATGTTAACAGCACGTAGCGTTGCGCAGTTGGAGGTGAGCCGCCAGCAGTGGTGGTTGTGGGGAGAGAAATGGCGGAGTTTTGAAATTTGTAAGACTGGATGTCATGAACTGCTATATATATTATGACTTTTGAACACTATTAAGATCCAGTAAATAATAACTTTTATGATGTACTTAAAAAAAACGAAGGAGCAGAAATAGACATTTCCCTTCACAGGAATTGCATAAATAATTTTTTTAATGACTTGGTAACTTTCTTGCAGAGTAAGTTTTTGTGATGCATCACCCTAGTGTTAAGATGTGACATAGGTGTTAAACATGGCCATTTTTACTGTAATATTTTTTCTGCTTGAGCATTGTCATGTTTAGATATAAGTTATTGCATTTGCTGCTGCTGTTTGCCAGGCGTAGTGCTACTAAATTTCACTTTGTATTACTTTGTTAAGCTAGTTTTACTACTCATTTATTTTTCTTGTTGCTGCACATTGGCTCATATTAGTTGTAATGTTGCATTTACTTGGTAATTTAGATTTACTGCAGCTTGCGTCGCCAATTTCCATTTTCTTGTCATTGCTGTTTGTGTTAATTGTTTTGTGCTGCTGCATTGCCTCGTCCCTTAGTTTAGCATCTGAGCTCAGTAGATTTAAGTTAGCTCAAGAGGGGGTAGACTATATAAGAAACTAACTATGATGGATTGGAAGAAACGCATTGAGAAGCTATAAGAAAATGGTTTGGCCAAAAAAGTGGTGTACAGTGGAGAAAAACTATTTTTTAAAGAGGATATGAACAGAATACAGAAAGCATACTTGGATAGGATTTTTTTGGCTGGAGCAAATGTTGAAATAAGAGGGACGATCTATGAAATGAAGTTTTGGGTTGGACTGCAGTACCAAATGTTAAACTGAAAACAAACCCTGTCCTTTCCTTTTGTTTTATCCCACTATGTGTTTGTGTAATCTAGTATATTTGTGTTCTTCCTGTCTTTATGTGTTTATCTGATGAGAGTTACATTGTAGAATTTTTCTGATAATATGTTATTTACTTTGGAAAGATGTTTAGACATTATTTATTCTGTTTTGTTGCTCATATGTGAAGGTGATGTTTCAAAAGTTATTCTGATCTTTATGTATGTACTTACGTCATAATTCCTGTAACACTGATGTATCTGTTTATTTCTATTCTTTTGTAAAGCCCATATTACTACAAATGTTATCTGTATTGTTATGTTCTTTAATGATGTATTTTGTACCTTCGTAATTGTATTCTTATGCTGTAAATTTATAATTGTATAGACACCAGTTCTTCAAATTAAGTTACGTTTCACTGCACACGTTTCTGTTGGTCATAGTAATGCACAACATGTGAGAAGTAGGGACTGTTAGTGTTTGCACGTGTGTTAATAATTCAGCAAGGGACTGGATAACAGCATTGCTGGTTCTAAGGACAATTCCAAAAACTTTGTGAGTGCACAAGTGGTGGTTATGGACTTGCTATATTGTCTGCAAGACTCTTCAATGGTGATTGTGCACCTGCACAGTCACAACAGATGGCTGCTGGCCATCTCTGCAAGGACTACAGTGGGTCTACACCTTTGATGACTCACCAACACCATTATTTCTACAAGGACTGCAGTGGGTCTGCACCTCTGGTGGCCCAGCAGTACCATAATCTCTACAAGGACTGAAGTGGGTCTGCACCTTTGATGACCCACTAATACCATTATCACTACTTCTTCAAGACTGCATGGAAATCCACTACATCCGTGAGCATTTTCTTTTACTGCTCAGACTTTGAGAAAAACACTGCAATTTTACTGTGATGAACGATCAGGACTGTCTTTATGGACTGTGAGAAAATTTTAGCTTTTGACCAACATTGTATGAATAAGTGAGTGCATTTGATATCTTTGTTATTGTAATTATGAAAAATTTTATCAAATCATTATTGGCCACTGCCCAAAACAATTTGTAAAACTTTTTGTGGGGAGCATGGAGGCTATGTAAGTAGGCTGTTCACTTTTTTATATTGGTAACGCCACGTAGCGCTCTGTATGAAAATCACTGGCTGTGCTGTGTGCAGTCTGTGGCTGGTTTGCATTGTTGTTGGCTATTGTAGTGTTGGGCAGCTGGATGTTAACAGCGCATAGCGTTGCGCAGTTGGAGGTGAGCCGCCAGCAGTGGTGGATGTGGGGAGAGAAATGGCGGAGTTTTGAAATTTGTAAGACTGGATGTCATGAACTGCTACATATATTATCACTTTTGAACAATATTAAGGTAAATACATTGTTTTTTCTCTATCAAAATCTTTCATTTGCTAACTATTTCTATCAGTAGTTAGTGCCTTCAGTAGTTTGAATCTTTTATTTATCTGGCAGTAGCGGCGCTCGCTGTATTGCAGTAGTTCGAGTAACGAAGATTTTTGTGAGGTAAGTGATTTGTGAAAGGTATAGGTTAATCATGTTAGTCAGGGCCATTCTTTTGTAGGAATTATTGAAAGTCAGATTGCGTTGCGCTAAAAAATATTGTGTGTCAGTTTAAGCACAGTCCTGTATAATTATTCAAAGGGGACGTTTCATAAACTATATTCGATCTTAACAATTGTCTCTTCTCCAGCAAAAGTTTTCTCGCCATTGCCAGTCTACATTTTACGTCCTCTCTTCTGCGCAATCATCAGTTACTTTACTTGCCAAATGGCGAAACTCATCTACTACTTACAGTATCTCGTTCCCTAAACTAATTTCCTTACCGTCACGTGTTTTAATTCGACTACATTCCGTTTTCCTTGTTTTGTTTTCGCTTATGTCTGTCTTATATCCGTCTTTCAAGACACTGTCCATTCCGTTCAACTGCTCTTCCAACTCCCTTGGTGTCTCTGACAGAATTACAATATCTCCTTGAACTTTAAGTCCTACTCCATTTATTTTTTTTTTATTTCCGCTACTCCTTGATCAGTGCACAGATACTTTAAATACATTTATAAGAATGTGTTGAGATCTGCGTCTGTAGCAAACAGCGCTTAGACGGTTCTCATGTGGCAACTTCCCTGTGATACAAGCAGAAAATTTAGGGCACAAGAACAATTCGGTTTATAAATGCCGGTTACATGATGTACTTCATTCTTTAAATGTAAGTTATGAGTTAGTTTATTATTTATGAAAAAAAACAATCTGTATGTTTTAGCACGTAATGTGTTTGCAATCTGATAGGACATGTGGCCAAAACGGAGACATATTTGACAGAGTTGGCGGGGGATCGGAACTGGGGAAGCGTTGTTTGTTGTAGACGTGCACCTATTTTTGTTATTGCAATTTTTAATGACGCTGTGAAATTTATTGATTATGGTAATATTACACACATTATTGTGTGGCATCAGTTTAACTGTGTTAGTTGTTAAAGCTAATGTTTGGCATGCAACGCAATTCTCATCATCGAGCATTGATTTTAAAAAGCTGTTTTACATTACTCTGGATCACATGAAGTGCTGATGATAGCAACATCAGTTGTAGTGTGTTTCCTATAGATTTAATATATGTGTTTGACACGGTATTTGTTAATACATAAATCACCAAAGTTGCTGCTTGTATCAGTATCACGTTCAGTGAATTTTAATACTTCGTCTCAATGGACTTTTAACCCCTAGCCATCTTTCACCATGCCTAATAGTGCACAAGTTTTCGGAAGTGGTTCGGAAGTGGATGGAAAACACATGTAGCGTTACATCAAGCTAAGATACTGCCGAATTTGTTCAATATTTTACCGGCGTCCGGCAGATATGATTTTGTCTTATGCTCCTCGTTGTGTTTTGTTTGCTCGGCCTGTATGTTCTACCTGAAAGCACGAGGTATTTTTCTCCTGTTGCAAATTGGCCTACTCGTTTCAACACCTGCACATAATAAAAAACTACTATATAATCCTAAAAAAACTGTTCTTTTTAGATTTTTTGATTCACTGATTACGAATCCAGTGTCGGAATTCCAAAATTTCAAATGGCGGATTCTATTTGGCGGACCACAAACTACAAATTTAGCAGAGTTAAACTGCAGGTGTACAGTATTTTGAGGTCACTGACAACGACTTAGAAGTCGAAATTGCCTTACCGAAATGTTTTATTCGATATTACACATTTTTAAATCGACGTAATCTGCTTCGGAAATGGCGCTCTCGGGTTATTCACTGGTAGATAGTTCGAAACTCATACCTTTTATCTCAGGTGGGTTTTGTTTATCATCTTCAATTGTTATTTTCTGGAATGTCGAGATGAGTGGATCCGAATATTTCTAGAAGCTGATGGAACAAGCTATTCACAGTTCTGTCACTGAAGTATTTCCGTGTTATGTCTCTCGGCAATGGAGCAACTTCAACTAGGGCATATCTACATCTACATGGATACTCTGCAAATCACATCTGAGTGTCGGGCAGAGGGTTCATCGAACCATCTTCGTATTTCTCTTTTATTTTTATTTTTTTAAAAGAAAAACAGCACCTATATCTCTCCATGCAAGCTCTGATTTCCCTTTTTTTATTATGGTGATCTTTTCTCCGTATGTAGGTCGGCGGCAGGAGAAAGTTGGTGAGTGAAATATAGTGAGAAGATATCGCCGCAACGAAAAACGCCTTCGTTTTAATGATGTCCACCCCAAACTCTGTATCATTTCAGTGACACTCCTTCACTATTTCACGATGCTAAAAAACGTGCTGCCCTTCTTTGAACTCTCCCGATGTACTCCGTCAGTCCTATCTGGTATGGATCCCACACCGCACAGCAGTATTCTAAAAGAGGACGGGCAAGGATAGTGTAGCAGTCTCTTTAGTAGATATGTTACATTTTCTAAGTGTCCAGGCAATAAAACACAGTCTTTGGTTAGCCTTCCCCCACAACATTTTCTACGTGCTTCAAAACTACGTGGATTGTCCGCCTACGTAACTGCGCGATCAACGCGACTCATTGCTAAGCGAAGGGGCCAGGGTTCGATTCCCGGCGTGGTCGGAGATTCTCTCCGCTCGGAGACTGGTTGTTTTGTTGCTCTTATGTCCGTATCGTCATACTGATGTTACATAGTGGAGATATGTTGATGGGCACCCTCCGAAAGCGAATTAAAAAAACTACGTAGACTGACGGCATCGGGTATTATTGCAGAATATAGTGCATTATTGCACAATAATTAACTACATTGTCGTACTGCTACACGGTAGGAAAATTAACGTCAACTGAAATCGCGCAAATATGCTCATCCAAATACTTTTGAACTCCGGAACTATACTATCAAGATAGTATGAGAACCATTTACGAAAGTGGAGCGATAGAGAAAAGAATTTGTAACCAACGGTTACGGATAATAGCGAAAGCAGTTAAGTTTCAAGTCGATATACATAATTATGCCAGCTAAAAATGTCATAAACGTACCTTCTTGATTGCTGCCAATCTTATTTTATCCTGACAGCTGGGCAGGATCGCTGCCAAATGTTACATATGCCACACAAACAATATCCGAAAAACGCGTCGTTATCCTGTTCATTGTTTATCGGGAAATGTCACGGTACTTATCGTATCGACTTGCGACTAGAAAGTCACTGCGTCAATTGCCAAGTATGCACGAGTGAAGTCTACAAACGATCTCGCGAGGCTAAAATCCAAACGTTCATCTTTTTCTGTTTCTGTTCTGTCCAGGTACTGAAACGAGTTGGCGCGCTGTATGCAATATACTTTCTTCTTGAATACGTCCTTAAGGCGGTTGAGCTTGCGTGGAGGGCCTTCAAAATCTGATAATACACAGATCCTGAGGAGCAGTGTGCTCAGCACACCCTCACTTTATGGAGGATGATGGAAGCTGGAGGCGTGGAGATACAAATCAATGTGGGTGGCTTTCCTGCCTACCTTGTGTAGTTCCGTCAGCTTCGCTCTTGGCTAGGACGTCCGAAATGTGGAGTTCGTCATTCGCTTCCGCCTACAGTAAATTTGATGCTGGGCGCAGAGATTTAAAAGGCCGGAGAAAGTCCTGAAGCCTTTCACTCCCGTGTGTCCAGACCACAAATGTGTCATCAACGTAACTAAAAAAAACATTTTAGACAGGGCAATGAGAGCTGTGAGCAATCATCTTGAGGATTAAGAAGCCGGTACAGCTGAATTTAGTCTGTTTTTAATTATCAGATCACACTGGAAAAACATACCCTCAAGTGACATCTGCATAATAATTAACCATGAAAGAGTAACAGGCCCTAAAATACACACCAGAATGAAAATATTTTTAAAAATTTAATTTTTATAATGTTTTAAAAACATGTAAAATAGAGAAAACTGTACTCACATAACTAAGTCATAACAGTTAAGTAGACCGGAAGATGGAACCACACATTCGTTGTCAGACCATGCTAAGAAAACCGCTAAATAGCGTTATTTTATGAATAAAAATCATTGGGACGTATGGATCCAAGTCCACAACTGTCCGTGGGGACTAAACATACTACATCTACATCTATATACTAGTTCTACAACTTTGCTTCCGCCGTTTTTTCTCGAAGTTCAGGACTTTATTGTGAAAAACTTGCAGAAAATTTACGATTCAAAGTAGTGGCCACCGTTGGCCACTGCTTTCTCCTAGCTTTATGGCAGCATACGAATCCCGCCGTGTATAAACTGGGCATCTTTTGAGGGGAGCCACGGATCGATCCAATTTTGCACTTGTTCATATGACCGCAAGTGTCTAGGTCGTGTGTCATGGATCGAGAAAGGTGGCAGTCAGAGGTAGGAATATCTAGGTAATACAGGGGATAGTGTAGAACTTCCCATTTCAACGTTTCCAAGAATGTTTTGACCGGATTTTTGACATGGGGTCGTGCACTGTCATGCTGCAAAACATTTTTTCTTGTCTATCGCTGTAGTGTGGCCGTTTGTCTTTCAGTGCTCGGCTCAAACACATCAGTTGCTTTCGATTACGATCTCCTGTGATTGTTCCCGTCGGTTGCAGCAGCATCGAAAGCTTTGTCTCTTTCACAACCACGCCAGTCATCAACGACAAAATCATCATTCTTGAAGCATGGAAACCATTTTTTGCGAAGTTCTGTCACTAACAGGCGTCTTTTCATAGGTGTTACCCAGCTTTTTATGAACCTCAGCCGCAGATTTCTTCATATCAAGGCAGAAAATTAAAACCTCCCGCAGATGACGAGAATTGGGCTCGTAAGTTGTAATCAGTCTAGAATAACTTTATGATGCAATCAAAAATCGACTGATATTTTGATGGCGTTATGTTCTCAAATACCTAAGCTTACTCTATGACACTTACGAGGAACGACTTGCACCACTACCTTCCACTACTGCCGTCTATTGCAAAACGGCGGAAGCAAAGTTGTAGACCTAATACATACTCCGACAGCTACTGTACGGTGCGTGGCGGAGGGTAGCCAGAATCACAACTAGTACTTTCCTTTCGTGTTCCACATGCAGACAGAGCGAGGGAAAAACGGCTGTCTATACGCTTCCGTATCAGCCCTAATTTCTCGTATCTTGTCTTCGTGATCTTTACATGAAATGTATGTTGGCGGCAGTAGGATCGTTCTGCAGTCAGCTTCAGACGCCGGTTCTCTAAACTTCCACAGTAGTTTTCTTCGAAACCAAAGTCTTCTTCCCTCCAGATTTTCCCACTTGAGCTCCCGAAGCATATCCATAACACTTGCATGCTTATCGAACCTACCGTAACAAATCTAGCAGTCCGCTTCTGAATTGCTTCGGTGTCTTCTTTCAATTCGACCTGATGCGGATCCCAAACAATCGAGCAGTAAACAAGAATAGGCCGCACTAGCGTCCTATATGTGGTCTCCTTTACTGAAGAGCCATACCGTCCTAAAATTTTCCCAACAAACCAAAGTGAACCATTAGCCTTCCCTACCACAATACTCACATGCTCTTTCCATTTCACATCGCTTCGCAAAGTTAGGCCCAGATATTTAAAGGACGTTGTTGTAACCGCAGGAATAAGCCAAGTGTAATTACAATCGTTTCAGGCAGTACCTAGAGAACAGTACGTAGGAAGAAGTTAAAGTTGTAGCGCTGGACGCCAGGCGTGGCCGAAGGGTCAGCCGAGGCGGCAGTCAAACTGCTGGGCAGCGGCGCTTGATAAGAAAGCAAACAGCCAGCAGATACAAACGAAGGTCTGTGTAGGAATTCATGATAAGCAATCAATTAAGAATATCGACAGAAAGCATTCATGGCTAGAGAGAGAGGTCTGGGAGTGGAGAGAGAAAGAAAGAGGGCCCTTGGTGGGGACAGCGCTACGTCATGAGGAGCCAATGGAGGCCTCTGGACGCTGTGCGTGACCATATAGGGAGAGGCGCCTCTATCCCTCCACTCAGCCTCTGAAGAACAATAGCAACAGCAATGCTTTAACGATACCAAATAAGGACAAGTTGCCTTCGACGCTACGTCATGCCAAGCGCTGGCGGGGTCGAAGGGGGAACGCTAACAAAACCCGAGAGCACGCCGCTCTGGGGGTCTTCTTGTCGAGTAGTTAGTCAGGGTGATAGCAGCAGCCGACTTGGGCTGAGGAACGGGCTGTAGGCAGGCAGCCGGAGATGGTCGCTGGAGAGCGTTAGGGCGTAGCCGCGAGACTCTAACGTAGGGTGCTAGGAAATATTGTAGAGCTTCTAGTAGGCAGTCGGAACGGTGGAGTCAGTCACCGTCTCTGTATTAGACGTGGCCTCCCTGTGAATGCAATCACCACGCAGATAGGGTGATCTGTATTCATTCAGAATAAACTGCAATTTGTTAAAGTTAGCAAGACTTTAATACTATCCGCTTACTAGCCTTGTACCTTCACACATCTTAGCCAGATCAAAAAGTCTCCCTCTCACTAAGATCAACCGGCTAAATCCCGTTCACGAACCGTGTCGCTCAATCCCTCGCAATACCCACGCTTGGGACGCGACAACGTGACTGCTGCAAGCAGGACACTGCTAGTACTGTATCCGAAAATTACAGGTTTCTTTTTCCTACTCATCCTCATTCCTTCATTAAGAGCTAGCTGCCATTCATCACACCAACTGGAAATTCTGTCTAGGTCATCTTGTATCAACCTACAGTCACTTATCTTCCACACCTTCCTGTAAATCACTGCATGATAAGCGAACAACCGCAGATTGCTGCCCACGCTGTCTGCCAGATCATTTATGTATACATGGTGAAAAGTATTTAAACTGAAAAACTCTGGGAGATTGTAGGGGACATTAAAACAAATATTTTTCCATAATATCGTTTTTACCTATGAGGACTATTCAAACCGGTAGAGGAAGATTTCTCTGGCGGCAAATTAATTAAACCAACATCACTTTTCCATTTTTTATGTCCAAGAGACAACACATTAACACAACCCAATTTCAATTACAATAGATTTTCAAAAATTCCTCCATTGACACGTAAACAAACGTTACACCGTCGGATCATGTTCTGTCTGACGCTGGTAAAAACCCCAGGAGTATCCTGTATTCTTCCTGCTGCTGCTAGTATCTGGGCAACCAGATCCTCTTCTGATGCAACAGGAGTTGCGTAAACAAGGTTGCGCGTCTCTCCCAACACAAAGAGTCCAGACAGAAAGTCCGCATATCTGCGGATCGAGTAGGCCATGGTACAGGACCACCTCTGCCAATCTAGGTTTCTGGGAACCGTCTGTCCAGGAATCGACGCACACGACGACTGAAATGTGCCGGCGCCCCTCCATGTTGGAACCACATGTGTTGTCTTGAAGGGAGCGGGACGTCTTCCAGCAATTCTGGCAATGCTGTGGCGAGAAAATTGTAATAGTGCCTGCCATTTAATGGCCTAGGTAGCAGATACGGCCCAATTAAACAGTCACCAACAACACCCACCCACACATTAACAAAGAACGGCACTTAATGAGCGCTTGTAACTGTGGCATGTGGGTTATCCTCACTTCAAACATGCGAATTGTGCATGTTGAAGACTCCATCACGGCCGAACATTGCTTCATCGGTAAACAACACAGGGGATGGAAATGTAGGATGCATTTCACACTGTGCCAGGTACCACTGCGAAAACTGTGCTCTGGGTGGATAATCAACTGGTTCCAGGTTGTGGACACGCTGTAAGTGAAATGGACGTAACAACTGCAGTCGAAGGACTGTTCTCACATTCGTCTGATTCGTCCCCATGTTACGTGCAATTGCACGAGTGCTGACTGGGGGATCCCGCTCCACATGCTGAAAGACAACTTCCACAAATTGCAGCGTTCTTACCGTGCGACGGCGTTCCTGTACAGGTATTCTGCTAAATGACCCGGTCTCACACAGACGTTGGTACACAGCAGCAAAGGTCGTATGATTCGGCGATTAGGATATTGTTGTTGATAAACCCGCTGTGTAGCTCGTCCGTTGTGGTGCGCTACGCAGTACGCACCAACCATTCAGTGTACTTACTCCGGGTGTATCGCTCCATTAGTAACCAGAGACAATGCACTACTATACTGGTGGACAGCAGTTGCCTACAACTGAATTTCGTAATACAGCCTCTAACAACTGAAGAGCGTAATACGGCCTCCACCGGTTTAAATACTCCTCATAGTAAAAAATGACTTTAGGGAAAAATATTTGTTTTGATGTCCCCTACAACCTCCCAGAGTTTGTCGGTTTAAATACTTTTCACCCTGTATAGAAAGCGGCAACGGTCCTATCACACTTCCCTAGGGCGCTCCTGATGTTACCATCGTAATGGCAGTAGACTGCTAACACGAACACACATTTAAAAACTTTATAGAAACTTGAAGAGCGGCTGGTTTACAGCACAGAGGGGGAGAGAAGTTGCGCAATTTCCCCAAAATTAGAGTGCACCATGTTTATCAAACAAGAGGCTAACTAACAGGGAATGAGAAGATCAAGTACCGTGCTCCGGGAATGAGCACAAAATGCAGTTGTGCTAGGTGTTCATTTTCTTTACATCACCTTCTTCGTTAATAAGCTTCTTGCTCGATACACGTGGTCCAACTTTTTGGGCTACTGCGAGACTGCACTGCAAGTACCCTCTCTGTTCTTTAAAAGAGCCGCTCATTACATCCTTATATCGTTTTTTATGTATCTTCGTGTTAGCAGTGGATTTCAGTAATTTAATTTGTTGAAGCCCTACAGACCGTTGTGGGCTTGAATTCCTATGTCCAGATGATCTTGATTCATTGACATACCGCCATTTAGCGGTTTATTAGCTTGGTCTGGGTTCCACGTTCCGGGCTACTTAACTGTTATAACGTAATGAGGTGAGCACAGTTTCGTCTGTTTTTTGTTTTCTTTGTTTTTTTTTGTTTTTTTAATTTTTTCGTATTTTGGATATTTTAGCGTCTGTTACTTTTTCTTAATTCGTTGCTATGTAGATGTTACCTGAGGATATGGTTTTCAGTGGCACTAAGCCGTTTGCGATCTGATAATAAAAAGAATGATTGAATACAGTTGAAACCGCATCTTGATCCCCAAGGCATTTGAAAAAGCGTGTATGCTTCAGCGTAGCTCTTTCAAGCTTTGTAATATTGATTTGCGGCAAGGTTCCACCGACTTGTCGCCAGTACGAATAACTTGAACTGTGCATGCTTCACTGTAGTGGCATGGAATTTTAAGAAAACTTCATGTCAGTCCGAAAAACATAAAATGGTATGCACACTGGTGTCCAAAATTAGAGCAACATATCGCTATTTCCCCGTCATGTGGCTAATTCACAATATAATCACACAAACTGTCAACGTATGTCCGTACGATCGTGTTCTCCACGGAAGATGGCATTCCGGTTCAACTGACAACCATGCTAATGATGGCGTCAGGGCACCTATCAATCGTGGTAGTCTTCACTTAAAACCTCCGGGCTGATAGGCCGTGGTCGTATAAAACTCTCCCCTGACGTTTCGTCTACGACTGTGGGAGAGGGAGACATCGTCCGAGGTAAAGCGGCGAACTTCAAGGAGAACTCGAGGAAGCGCTGATTATATAGGCAGTACAGAGGGCGCCACTGTCGATCACGTGGCGTCGGCTATGAGACAGTCTCTGGTAATGCCAACATTCGCGATTGAAAGTAATCGATCGTCAAGCTTGCGGTGCAACGCTGGCATCCAAATTTTATCCAGTTCAACACCTTCGTCTTTCCTGTTAAAATTATTACGATGTTTGTCAATCTCGATAGGGAAGAGCTTTATACATCGACCACGGCCTATCAGCCTGGAATTTTTAAGTGAAGACAATACCGGCCGTGAAAGCCTACATTGTATGATCAATCGTGGTAGTGTTTGATGAGTAGTCCCACGTCCACAATCACCGTGTACACAGTCATAGACGGTGCAGTACGGCGCAGACAAGACGCCTACAGACTCTCTGCGGTGGACGGCCGTAGGAAGAATGGAAGCAGGATATTCGCAAACTGATGTGGCATGATGGCTTAATGTGAATCGGTCTCTTGTTTTTCGGATGTGGCGACAGTTTATATAGAACGAAACTGTATCGCGAAGCCCAGGGCAGGGCGACCACATGTAACATCAGAAAGAGAGGACCTGTAAGAGCACGACGATACTGTCTTAGGTCGTCGGCACACGGACGGTGCTGTCGAACGTCAACGTTGAGCGTGCTGAGTTCAACGTGCTGCTGAACGCTCAGGAACGATGCGACTTGTGCATACGGTACGTGGTATAAACGATCACAACGCACTCTGGCGACAGTTGCTGGATGTTTCTAGCTCGTAAATCACACTGTTTACTAAACGGGTGCGTGTAAGATTTTCACATTAACTCTATCAAAACGCACATTTCCTCCATCGCCCATAGGCTAGTCACGTTGTTCTATATGTAATATATACAAATAAAAACTTCAACATCCATGTACATGTTTAAAGACGAAAAGGAAAGTACCATATCCAATAAGTAAGGACACAGGATTATAAAAGTTCTATTACAAACAGTGCGGAATCAGCATGGGTTTCGAAAAAGATGGTCATGTGAAACCCAGCTCGCGCTATTCGCCCACGAGATTCAGAGGGCCATAGACACGGGTTCCCAGGTAGATGCCGTGTTTCTTGACTTCCGCGAGGCGTTCGATACAGTTCCCCACAGTCGTTTAATAAACAAAGTAAGAGCATATGGACTCTCAGACCAATTGTGTGATTGGATTGAAGAGTTCCTAGATAACAGAACGCAACATGTCATTCTCAATGGAGAGAAGTCTTCCGAAGTAAGAGTGATTTCAGGTGTGCCGCAGAGGAGTGTCATAGGACCGTTGCTATTCACAATATACATAAATGACCTTGTGGATGACATCGGAAGTTCACTGAGGCTTTTTGCAGATGATGCTGTGGTGTATCGAGAGGTTGTAACAATGGAAAATTGTACTGAAATGCAGGAGGATCTGCAGCGATCTACGCATGGTGCAGGGAATGGCAATTGAATCTCAATGTAGACAAGTGTAATGTGCTGCGAATACACAGAAAGATAGATCCCTTATCATTTAACTACAAAATAGCATGTCAACAACTGGAAGCAGTTAATTCCATAAATTATCTGGGAGTACGCACTAGGAGTGATTTAAAATGGAATGATCATATAAAGTTGATCGTCAGTAAAGCAGATGCTAGACTGAGATTCATTGGAAGAATCCTAAGGAAATGCAGTCCGAAAACAAAGGAAGTAGGTTACAGTACGCTTGTTCGCCCACTGCTTGAATACTGCTCAGCAGTGTGGGATCCGTACCATATAGGGTTGATAGAAGAGATAGAGAAGATCCAATTGAGAGCAGCGCGCTTCGTTTCAGGATCATTTGGTAAGCGCGAGAGCGTTACGGAGATGATAGATAAACTCCAGTGGAGGACTCTGCAGGAGAGACGCTCAGTAGCTCAGTACGGGCTTTTGTTAACCGAAGAGTCAATCTACACTCCTGGAAATGGAAAAAAGAACACATTGACACCGGTGTGTCAGACCCACCATACTTGCTCCGGACACTGCGAGAGGGCTGTACAAGCAATGATCACACGCACGGCACAGCGGACACACCAGGAACCGCGGTGTTGGCCGTCGAATAGCGCTAGCTGCGCAGCATTTGTGCACCGCCGCCGTTAGTGTCAGCCAGTTTGCCGTGGCATACGGAGCTCCATCGCAGTCTTTAACACTGGTAGCATGCCGCGACAGCGTGGACGTGAACCGTATGTGCAGTTGACGGACTTTGAGCGAGGGCGTATAGTGGGCATGCGGGAGGCCGGGTGGACGTACCGCCGAATTGCTCAACACGTGGGGCGTGAGGTCTCCACAGTACATCGATGTTGTCGCCAGTGGTCGGCGGAAGGTGCACGTGCCCGTCGACCTGGGACCGGACCGCAGCGACGCACGGATGCACGCCAAGACCGTAGGATCCTACGCAGTGCCGTAGGGGACCGCACCGCCACTTCCCAGCAAATTAGGGACACTGTTGCTCCTGGGGTATCGGCGAGGACCATTCGCAACCGTCTCCATGAAGCTGGGCTACGGTCCCGCACACCGTTAGGCCGTCTTTCGCTCACGCCCCAACATCGTGCAGCCCGCCTCCAGTGGTGTCGCGACAGGCGTGAATGGAGGGACGAATGGAGACGTGTCGTCTTCAGCGATGAGAGTCGCTTCTGCCTTGGTGCCAATGATGGTCGTATGCGTGTTTGGCGCCGTGCAGGTGAGCGCCACAATCAGGACTGCATACGACCGAGGCACACAGGGCCAACACCCGGCATCATGGTGTGGGGAGCGATCTCCTACACTGGCCGTACACCACTGGTGATCGTCGAGGGGACACTGAATAGTGCACGGTACAGCCAAACCGTCATCGAACCCATCGTTCTACCATTCCTAGACCGGCAAGGGAACTTGCTGTTCCAACAGGACAATGCACGTCCGCATGTATCCCGTGCCACCCAACGTGCTCTAGAAGGTGTAAGTCAACTACCCTGGCCAGCAAGATCTCCGGATCTGTCCCCCATTGAGCATGTTTGGGACTGGATGAAGCGGCGTCTCACGCGGTCTGCACGTCCAGCACGATCGCTGGTCCAACTGAGGCGCCAGGTAGAAATGGCATGGCAAGCCGTTCCACAGGACTACATCCAGCATCTCTACGATCGTCTCCGTGGGAGAATAGCAGCCTGCATTGCTGCGAAAGGTGGATATACACTGTACTAGTGCCGACATTGTGCATGCTCTGTTGCCTGTGTCTATGTGCCTGTGGTTCTGTCAGTGTGATAATGTGATTTATCTGACCCCAGGAATGTGTCAATAAAGTTTCCCCTTCCTGGGACAATGAATTCACGGTGTTCTTATTTCAATTTCCAGGAGTGTATATATTGCTCCCTCCTACGTAAATCTCGCGAAGAGACCATGAGGATGAAATCAGAGAGATTAGAGCCCACACAGAACCATACCGACAATCCTTCTTTCCACGAACAATACGAGACTGGAATAGAAGGGAGAACCGATAGAGGTACTCAAGGTACCCTCCTCCACACACCGTCAGGTGGCTTGCGGAGTATGGATGTAGATGTAGATGTAGATGTAGATACAAATTTGCAATAGTTCTCCACATAAGATAAGCATTATTTCAACATTCCCACATTTTAGTAAAACCCTAAGGTCATTCATACTTCATCACTGTTCCTATCCAGTAGTAGAATTTTTGCAACGTGTGAATTAAGAAACGTAAAAGAAAAAGGAGGAAAATACCGTTATACAAGTAGCGCAAGCAGTCCTGTAGATTAAACCAATTGAACAAACTCACTCCTCATAAAGAGGTGAACTTATATTTATGTAACATCAATTACTATAGTATATACTTATATTAAACTAATAATGCGTCAGAACCTACTACGCAAATGTTAGGGGGGGGGGGGGGGGGAATTAGATCGGACGAGACGGGAACCATCGGCATTACGAGCATTTCGGTAGAAGTCGGTAACGCTACTCACTGTGCTAAAAAATGACAACAAACCTCAGATAGTCATACCTAGCGGATTCCCAGTTGTTAAAAGCTTTAATAGTAGCTACGTTACTAATTGAAATTTTATTATAACAAATTGTACCCAGAAAAATGCGTTTTTGGTGGATCCTCAGTGTGTCGTTGCCTTCAAATGGCATAGTCTCATAAACGCAGGGTACTTTCGCCACGAATAAGATGTTTCTCATTTTTTTGCAGCGAATCACACAGTTAACAACGGGTTTTCGAGTGATTCTCGATTTGCTGGTGCTCACAAACGGCATATATACGTATAGGTTTGAGATGAATGCCAATATGGCGCCTCACAACTCTGTGCTGAAGGGAGATGGCGTGGATGTGACGTAGGTGGCGTTGTGCCATCTCATTGGTCAACGCTCAGACGCACGCTCAGAATATCTGACCTGCTAGATATTGCCCTGCACATTCGGGAAGACTCCCTAACGTGCTGTTCCACGCTATGACGTGAGAAACTCGCACGCTCAACGCTCAACGTTCTGGTGCGAGGTCCGAGTGCCGACGGCTTTAGTACTGCACGGCAGCTGGTATCTGATCGGGCGCTTTCACCGGACGTTTTTTATGGAGGCAAACAGTGTACAGAAGGCTTCGGCAGAGTGGCCTTTATTGTCGGAGACCTGCTGTATGTGTATCTCTGACTTGTCCTCAATGGTGGAGCTGCCAACATGCCACTGGGACGGTCGAGCAGTGGGCCAGTATTCTTTTCTCAGATGAATCCAGATTTGGTCTAAAGAGTGGGTTTCGACGGGTTCGCATCTGGAGGGAACATGGAACACAGTTTCGGGAGCCAAACATTGTGGAAAGAGATCGATATCGAGGAGGCCTCTGATGGTGTGGGCAGGGATTATGTGGATCACTCAAACACCTCTTCATGAAATTGATTCGTCGAGGTTTAAATCCTTTCACGTATCGTGACGAGAGCGTGAGGGCTCATGGAGCGCTGTTGTGAGGTGCTATGGGCCCAGACTTCGAATTGATGGACGATAATGCTCGATCTCATAGAGCACAGATGGTTGCTGTTTTCTTGGAAACGGAAGAATTTGCATGCATGGCGTGGCCTGCTCGCTCTCCTGATTTGAAATCCATAGAGAAAATTAGGGATACATTAGGGACACGGGTTTCATCACGTCAGCATGCATCAACCACTCTCTAAGACTTGCGAGCAGCTCTGCAGGTAGAATAGGCGTTATTGTCTCAACCCGAGGTTGATAACATCAATCAAAGCTTGTCCCGTCGTTGTCAGTGATGTATTGCTGCCAGAGGTGGTGAACCCCACACTGAGCACATTAACCAGTTGTTGAAATGTGTGTTTGCAGATCCGTTAAGTTGGAAGAAAATGAAGAACATTTTTGTCTACCGCTATGCATGCTGCAGTTGTTTCCGTTCTGTATTCTTTACATCACTCTTTTCAACCTCTACTTGGAAAATATGATTGACCAATGATCATTAGATGACAAAGGAGTAGAAATTGGAGGAAGAAGAGTAAGGTGTTTGAGATTTTCTGATGAGATGATCCTTCTAGCCACAGGGGAAAAAAGAATTACAGGATTTGGTGGACACCATTGCAACTAACGGAAAAAAATATGGAATGAAAATTAACACAAAAAAAGTGTTGACACTAGGAGGAAATAAGGAAATAAAAATTATACTGAATGGAGAAATAGTAGTACAGGTGCAAAATTTTAAGTATTTTGGAAGCAGGGTATACACCGACTGGAAGTGCACCACAGAAATTAAAACAAGGATAGCAATGACAAAAGAGGCGTTTTATAAGAAAAGGAGAATTTTCTGCAGTGGTCTGGACAGAGAACAAAAGAAGAGCCCCATAAAATGTCTTGTCTAGGAATGTTCTGCTATATGGCGCTGAAACATGGACTATGAGGAAGAAAGACAGAGAAAGGCTAGAGGCTTCTGAGATTTGGACGTGGCGGAAGATGGAAAGAATAAGTTGGATGGGCAGAGTAAAAAATGAAGAGGTACTGAGAAGAGTGGGAGAGTAAAGACAGTTACTAGATGAAATAAAGAGAAGAAAAAGAAATTGGATTGGACATATGTTAAGAAATACTGACGGACTGATAAAAACAGTTTTACAAGGTTATGTAGAAGGGAAAAGGAAGCGAGGAAGGAAGAGATTCCAGATACTGGATGACATGATAGACGGTACAACATACAGCAGCCTTAAGAAGGAAGCAATGGATCGCAGAAAATGGAGAGGCAAAGGACCTGCTAATATAGCAGATAACTGATGGTGATTCTTTACAGTGTTTCTACTTTACTGTGACATGCTTGAATTGTTTTGGGGCAAAAGGAAGGCAACCTTGCGAAATTTCTGTTTGTTGCTTAATTTTGGATACCAGCGTAATTCTTAAGATTTGACCATCGACCTGTTGACGTCTTGAGGTCTCGGGTATTAAGTCCGATTTCAGTGCTGTTCTTGCGTGATATTTCAACGACGTAGCCGCTGAGGAAGAGAACGACGCATGTTATCGAACTATCAAATGGTTCAAATGGCTCTGAGCACTATGGGACTTAACATCTGAGGTCATCAGTCCCCTAGAACTTAGAACTACTTAAACCTAACCAACATAAGGACATCACACACATCCATGCCCGAGGCAGGATTCGAACCTGCGACCGTAGCGGTCACGCGGTTCCAGACTGTAGCGCTTAGAACCGCACGGCCACACCGGCCGGCTATCGAACTATCGTGCAAAACGACGCTGATATCTCTCAGAATACCCGATACCTCAAGATGTCGTAGAAAGGCGTGTTCGGAGGCCAGTCAGGCGGCGGCAGGTGTACCTGGTGGACTGCAGCGTGCGCAGCGGCCGACCCGCAGTGGAAGGAGCGGGCGTCCTCGAGCGAGCGGCACTTGTCGAGCAGGTCGGCGCGCTGGTGGCCGTGCCGCACGTGCAGGTGGTGGTGGTGGCTGCTGCGGCGGCGCTGCACCTGCAGCTGGTACTGCTGCTGCAGCAGCTGCGCGAAGCTGGCGCTGCTCTTGCGCCGGCTGTCGAGCGCCGTCAGGCTGCAGGTGGGCACGACGCGGTGCGGGAAGCGCGGCGACCCCTTGGCGCGCTCGCGGAACGGCAGATTGGGCTGCGAGTGCTGGTGGTGGATGCCGGCGCGCGGACGCGGCGACGCCCCCGCGCTTGCGCGCCGCAGCGCCTCCTTGGACAGCACGCACGGGCTGCCTGCGGGCAGGGTGGGTCACTCAAGGTGGGGTACCGCCACTCGCGCTTAAAATCCATTCCTCGCAGACACGGCAATCCACTTCTTGGTGCGGCATTAGACTCCTCATTACAGTTGCCAGTAAGTAGGGGCTACGTCTAAAGGCAGGAGGCTGGCCAGTCACTAGAAGTATAATCTCCGCACAGTATAGCCAATTTTCTCAACTGCTGTCATTACGTGGGCAACGGCATTGCCGCAGTGGATACACCGGTTCTATTGCTACACCTAAGTTAAGCACTGTCGGGTGTGGTCGGCGCTTGGATGGGTGAGCATCTAGACGCCATGCGCTGTTGTCATTTTTCGTGGTGCACTCCGCCTCGTAATGCCAATTGAGGAGCTACTCGACCGAATAATAGCGGCTTCGGTCAAGAATACCATCATAACGACCGGGAGAGTGGTGTGCTGACCTCATGCCCCTCCTATCCGCATCCTCCAGTGAGGATGACACGGCGGTCTGATGGTCCCGGAAGGTCACTCGTGGCCTGAAGACGGAGTGCTGTCATTACGTGAGAGGACAACATGGAGCGTGACTACCAAAGATAGCGCTGGACATGGTGGTTTCTGCAGATGAAGAGTGTAAACACTGTGAGTATTCACAGTCGATTGGTGGCACATGCAACATGGCTACTCGCGTCCCCCATACGAGCAGGAAAACAATGACTGCCGTCGCTGAAATGGAGTTCCAGGTACTGCCACACCCATTGTATATTCTTTACTTGGCCTCTGCTGATTTGGGGCTATGAAGAAACCTCTGCACATAAGGGGTGATCAAAAAGTCAGTATAAATTTGGAAACTGAATAAACCAGGGAATAATGTAGATAAAGAGGTACAAATTGACACTCATGCTTGGAATGACATGGGGTTTTCTTAGAACCAAAAAAATACAAAAGTTCAAAAAATGACCGAAAGATAACGCTTCATCTGTTCAGAATAGCAATAATTAGCATAACAAACTAAGACAAAGCAATGATGATGTTCTTTACAGGAAATGTTCAATGTGTCCACCATAATTTCTCAACAATAGCTGTAGTCGAGGAATAATGTGAACAGCACAGTAAAGCATGTCCGGATTGGTGTGGCATTGGCGTCGGATGTTTCTTTCATCCTCCATAGAGATGTCGGTCGGTCACGATACACTTGCGACTTCAGGTAACCCCAAAGCCAGTAATCGCTCGGACTGGGGTCTGGAGACCTGGGAGGCCAAGCATGACGAAAGTGGCGGCTGAGCACACGATCATCACCAAACGACGCGGGCAAGAGATCTTTCACGCGTCTAGCAATATGGGGTGGAGCGCCATCCTACATACACATCGTACGTTCCAGCAGGTGTTTATCAGCCAGGCTAGGGATGACTCGATTCTGTAACATACCGGCGTACCTCTCACCCAGCACGGTAGCAGTTACAAAACCAGAATCACGCATTTCCTCGAAGAAAAAAGGCTCGATAACGGTAGATGTGGTAAATCCAACCCATACCGTCACTTTCTGTCGTCCAATGGAGTTTCCACGACAGTTGTAGGATTTTCGGTAGCCCAAATTCTGCAAATGTGGGCGCTGACAGACCCTTGGAGCGTGAAATGAGCATCGTCGGTCCACAACACGTTACTCAACCAATCGTCATCTTCCGCCGTCTTTTGAAACGCCCACACCGCAAATGCCTTGCGCTTCACTAAATCGCCAGGTAACAGTTCATGATGCCGATGGCTTTTGTACAGATAGCATCGGAGGGTACGCCTATGTGCCAACCGAACAGTAGTGTATGGAATGCCGATGCGACGTACGACTGCATGAGCGCTGACTTCCCCGTGCATAGACGAACCCGCTACAGTCTCCATTTCTTCCTGAACTGTCTCAGCAGCATTACGCCTTGTGCTCGGTCGGCCACTACGGGGTCTATCGTCTAAACAACCCGTGGCTTCGAACTTCGAAATCATTCTCGCCACAGCTGCAATTGTCAACGGATCTTTACCCATTCGATTCCTCTTCATATGGCGTAACGCTGTACTAGCACATTCCCCATTCTGATAATCAACTTCACTAAAAGCACCTTTTCGGATAACGTCAACATGCTGTGACTGCTGGTGCATCTGATTCTCTCTCTCGTTACAGCTCCTTTTATACACAATTGTCATGCGCAGTCACTGACGTTTTGGTGTCCAGCGCCATCTGTCGGACATTTTGTGAACTTTGTTTTTTTTTTTTTTGCTCTAGGGGTAGCGTCTTTGATTCATAATCAAAACGTCTTCGGTCCCGGGTTCGATCCCCGCCACTGCCTAAATTTTGATAAATAATCAGCACTGGCGGCCGGAGACTTCGGGCATAAGAAGTCAGCCTCATTCTGCCAACGGCCTTGTCAAAGAGGGCGGAGGAGCGGATAGAGGTTCAGGGCACTCTCTTCTCCTAGGGGTGGGAAATTGCCCCTAAAGGCGGAAGAATCAGCAATGATCAACGACATGAGGATGCAGAAGGCAATGGAAACCACTGCATTAAAGACACGTAACGTGTATCCACAGGACATGTGGCCTGTAAGTGAAGAAGTGTCTTGATGATCTGTCCATTGGCAAAAGATTCCGGAATAGTCCCCCATTCGGATCTCCGGGAGGGGACTGCCAAGGGGGAGGTTACCATGAGAAAAAGATCGAATAATCAACGAAAGGATAACGTTCTACGAGTCGGGGCGTGGAATGTCAGAAGCTTGAACGTGGTAGGGAAACTAGAAAATCTGAAAAGGGAAATGCAAAGGCTCAATCTAGATATAGTAGGGGTCAGTGAAGTGAAGTGGAAGGAAGACAAGGATTTCTGGTCAGATGAGTATCGGGTAATATCAACAGCAGCAGAAAATGGCATAACAGGTGTAGGATTCGTTATGAATAGGAAGGTAGGGCCGATGGTGTGTTACTGTGAACAGTTCAGTGACCGGGTTGTTCTAATCAGAATCGACAGCAGACCAACACCGACAACGATAGTTCAGGTATACATGCCGACGTCGCAAGCTGAAGATGAACAGATAGAGATAGTGTACGAGGATATTGAAAGGGTAATGCAGTATGTAAAGGGTGATCAAAATCTAATAGTCATGGGCGACTGGAATGCAGTTGTAGGGGAAGGAGTAGAAGAAAAGGTTACAGGAGAATATGAGCTTGGGACAAGGAATGAAAGAGGAGAACGACTAATTGAGTTCTGTAACAAGTTTCAGCTAGTAATAGCGAATACCCTGTTCAAGAATCACAAGCGGAGGAGGTATACTTGGAAAAGGCCAGGAGATACGGGAAGATTTCAATTAGATTACATCATGGTCAGACAGAGATTCCGAAATCAGATACTGGATTGTAAGGCGTACCCAGGAGCAGATATAGACTCAGATCACAATATAGTAGTGATGAAGAGCAGGCTGAAGTTCAAGACATTAGTCACGAAGAATCAATACGCAAAGAAGTGGGATGCGGAAGTACTAAGGAATGACGAGATACGTTTGAAGTTCTCTAACGCTATAGATACAGCAATAAGGAATAGCGCAGTAGGCAGAACAGTTGAAGAGGAATGGATATCTCTAAAAAGGGCCATCACAGAAGTTGGGAAGGAAAACATAGGTACAAAGAAGGTAGCTGCGAAGAAACCATGGGTAACAGAAGAAATACTTCAGTTGATTGATGAAAGGAGGAAGTACAAAAATGTTCCGAGAAAATCTGAAATACAGAAATACAAGTCGCTGAGGAATGAAATAAATAGGAAGTGCAGGGAAGCTAAGACGAAATGGCTGCAGCAAAAACGTGAAGACATCGAAAAAGATATGATTGTCGGAAGGACAGACTCAGCATACAGGAAAGTCAAAACAATCTTTGGTGACATTAAAAGCAACGCTGGTAACATTAAGAGTGCAACGGGAATTCCACTGTTAAATGCAAAGGAGAGAGCAGATAGGTGGAAAGAATACATTGAAAGCCTCTATAAGGGTGAAGATTTGTCTGATGTGATAGAAGAAGAAACAGGAGTTGATTTAGAAGAGATAGGGAATCCAGTATTAGAATCGGAATTTAAAAGAGCTTTGGAGGACTTACTATCAAATAAGGCAGAAGGGATAGATAACATTCCATCAGAATTTCTAAAATCATTTGGGGAAGTGGCAACAAAACGACTATTCACGTTGGTGTGCAGAATATATGAGTTTGGTTATATACCATATGACTTTCGGAAAAGCATCATCCACACAATTCCGAAGACGGCAAGAGCTGACAAGTGTGAGAATTATCGCACAATCAGCTTAACAGCTCATGCATCGAAGCTGCTTACAAGAATAATATACAGAAGAATGTAAAAGAAAATTGAGAATGCGCTAGGTGACGATCAGTTTGGCTTTAGGAAAAGTAAAGGGACGAGAGAGGCAATTCTGACGTTACGGCTAATAATGGAAGCAAGGCTAAAGGAAAATCAAGACACTCTCATGGGATTTGTGGACCTGGAAAAAGCGTTCGACAATATAAAATGGTGCAAGCTGTTCGAGATTCTGAAAAAAGTAGGGGTAAGCTATAGGGAGAGACGGGTCATATACAATATGTACAACAACCAAGAGGGAATAATAAGAGTGGACGATCAAGAACGAAGTGCTCATATTAAGAAGGGTGTAAGACAATGCTGTAGCCTTTCGCCCCTACTCTTCAATCTGTACATCGAGGAAGCAATGATGGAAATAAAAGAAAGGTTCAGGCGTGGAATTAAAATACAAGGTGAAAGGATATCAATGATACGATTCGCTGATGACATTGCTATCCTGAGTGAAAGTGAAGAAGAATTAAATGATCTGCTGAACGTAATGAAAAATCTAATGAGTACAGAGTATGGTTTGAGAGTAAATCGGAGAAAGACGAAGGTAATGAGAAGTAGTAGAAATGACAACAGCGAGAAACTTAACATCAGGATTGATGGTCACGAAGTCAATGAAGTTAAGGAATTCTGCTACCTAGGCAGTAAAATTACCAATGACGGACGGAGCAAGGAGGACATCAAAAGCAGACTCGCTATGGCAAAAAAGGCATTTCTGGCCAAGAGAAGTCTACTAATATCAAATACCGGCCTTAATTTGAGGAAGAAATTTCTGAGGATGTACGTCTGGAGTACAGCATTGTATGCTAGTGAAACATGGACTGTGGGAAAACCGGAACAGAAGAGAATCGAAGCATTTGAGATGTGGTGCTACAGACGAATGTTGAAAATTAGGTGGACTGATAAGGTAAGGAATGAGGAGGTTCTATGCAGAATCGGAGAGGAAAGGAATATGTGGAAAACACTGATAAGGAGACGGGATAGGATGATAGGACATTTGCTAAGACATGAGAGAATTACTTCCATGGTACTAGAGGCAGCGGTAGAGGGCAAAAACTGCAGAGGAAGACAGAGATTGGAATGCGTCAAGCAAATAATTGAGGACGTAGGTTGCAAGTGCTACTCTGAGATGAAGAGGTTAGCACAGGAAAGCAATTCGTGGCGGGCCGCATCAAACCAGTCAGTAGGCTGATGAAAAAAAAAAAAAAAAAAAAAAAAAAAAAAAGCCCGATGTCATTCCAGGCATATGCGTCAATTTTTACCTCTCTATCTACATTATTCTGTGGTTTATTAAGTTTTCAAATTTATACTGACTTTTTGATCACCCAGTACATGATTTTGTGGACTTCCACGAACTGCAGTCAACCGCCCTGCAGTGAGTATGGCAGACTCCAGAAAAGTGGTTCGAAGAGGGACTGAAGAAGATTAAGGGGCCAAGACAGGGGGAATGAGGTGGGTGTGGCAGTACCTGGAACACCATTTCACTGATGGTAGTTGTGGCTTTCCGGTTCGTATTGGGACGAGTGATGTGGCGTTGCAACAGCATTTTTCGTGGTGGTTCGCACCTTCTACACATTGCTACAGATTCCCTGCGAACAACGGCAGTGTTTACACACTCCTTTCAGAGAAACTACGCCTTTCGGCACTGTCCTTAATGGTCACACTCTATGTTGTCCAGTGATGTAATGACAGCGATTGGGAAAATTTTATGTACTGTCCAGTTCCACTGATTGTCCTGCCATCTATGGTTAGACTGAAGTGCCATATACTTGCAACAGTAATGATTAGTCAAATGGAAAATGATCAGTCATGGGAAAAAATAAAATGTAAATCAATACAGAACACCACTCGTAGATCAGCCCAGTGGCAGTAGATGAGCAATTTACTACAGAACTCTGGTTTCAGTGGAAGGCTAACGCAGAAGAGCCCCAGTGCCGTCTCTCCGTCTCTCCGGAAATAACACACAAACGCATTTAGACCAATAGAAGGCACACGTTTCACCACAGTTGTGGCATCTGCAGTGGATTTTTTTTAATGACATAGCGGAAGTCGAGATGAAGAATTTGATATAAGATACTTGAGGTCTGTTTCGTCGGGAAACTGTCTCAAGATGACACCTCACTGAACTTTTAATGTCATCTCGCCCTCGAATGCCACCGGCTTTCTTTAACAGTAGTTATCATTAATAAGTTGATCTTTCCTGTAAGGGTAATGAATGAAAAAGACTTTTCGTCATATTAATCTAAAACTACTTACATTTCCAATTCGATTTACATATAACCTTTACAAGCACAGTTGCGCCATGTAGCTTTGGGTGGATTTTGTAGGTCGATATGAGGCTGTTTCGCAGCTTGATAGATCACAAGTGTCTTGTATCAAATTATGCGTCTGGACTTCTCCTACAACATTGTCGCACGCTGTAAACAATAATCGTCTACACCCTGCATACATACAAATTTTGTGTAGGTTAGAAATATCTTGACACTATATTTCGTTGTTGTTTAGATTACATACGAACTATACCTTTCCGATTTCTTAACTTGACATTATGTGTATCCTTTGGCTGCCAGAAGGATACACATAATGTAAAGAAAATGTGTATGTAAACCAAACAACAACGACATCTGGCGTCAAAATGTTCCTAACGTATATAAATTTTGTATGAATGCATTTAGAAACAATAAAAGAAAAGAAACACACTGGAAATGCCTTAGCTGTGGTAAATCATGTTTGGAGATTAAACAAAACAAAAAACTGTGATCTTGCAAGAAGGCGAATCCTATTCAATTGCCCGCATCTCGTGGTCGTGCGGTAGCGTTCTCGCTTCCCACGCCCGGGTTCCCGGGTTCGATTCCCGGCGGGGTCAGGGATTTTCTCTGCCTCGTGATGGCTGGGTGTAGTGTGCTGTCCTTAGGTTAGTTAGGTTTAAGTAGTTCTAAGTTCTAGGGGACTTATGACCACAGCAGTTGAGTTCCATAGGGCTCAGAGCCTATTCAATTCGTTACTATTTTCTGAAAGTGTGGAAGCAGAGCTTCAAATTGTATTATGATGACGCGTACATGACGTTTCCCAGTGAAGTATGAGAACACATCTGTGGCTCGTCCACTGTCATTGATTCCATCGATTTCCATGAAATTTGTCACAGCGTAAGCGCTGTGACCAGAATCGAAAAACAGCCACGCATATTACATTGACTACACCATGTGAAAATTACAGGGTTGGTCGACTCGCTCTTACGAATACACAGATGGCGAAAGCTGAAATACTGTTGGAGGTTGCAGTCAGACTGTCACCACGATCCTTTGGGAAATGCGTTTAGATATGAAGCTGTCATGCGTCTTGCATCACTAATACCACACGACACACAACAGATACTTGCGTGGGCTAGATCCAGTGCCAAATGGGAAGTTCAGTGAGCACTCTTTGCCGTTCAACGAGGAGCTTTAGTTCTTTTTCGTATACATTTCTCTATTGTTGAAGGATGGATGAGAGTCCACGAGTTTGTAAAAATACGGTCAACAGATGATGGAGACATGGAGTAAGTGTGGCACACTGTGAAGACAGCCGTGACAGAGCAGCGAATAAAGTGTTGGATAGGGAGAAAAAACAGGGAAAAGATCGATTAATGAGGAATGCGCAGATGCAGTTAAGAGAAGGAAGTAAGGATATGAGTGAATATGAGCTCACAGGATTTGAGACAAAATCTGTGGAATTCAGAACAGTCTCCGATTACAATTTTTTTTTTTTTTTTTTTAATTTTATGACGTGTTTCGATCCATATGATGAACATCGGATATGTGTGCCTTCCTAAGCTAGTAAACGAAATATACAAAATTTTGCCGTCAGTATAGACACCATAAAATATGAAAAAAATTTCAAAATACATTAAGATTAAAAAATCAAGTGACCCTAGCGGGCAGCCACAAATTTCCATTTATCACGATACGTTTTTTACATTGCACGTTTCAGGATTTCAGAAAGGGTGTAAGCATATTGTCAAATCACTGTCTTGGTTGCTGAGTATCTTTGCGAGCGGCTGCGTTTTGCAGAGTCGATCATGGGACACGGACTGTTATGCTGTGCTGCCGGTAGCTCTACAAGTAAAAGGCATTGTTATGTAGGTTCAAGTGTTGCTACAAGTGCTATTACAGTGAAGTAATGAGGTGAATTCAACGAAAAGGGTCGCAAAGAAGTACGTAAATATTAGCAGTGGCGCCGATAACTTATTTGAGTATCCATTCGTAGCGTGTCGTGCCGTACAGCATCAATCATCCGCGCCGTGTTCGGTCTCCCAGATGAACTAATGTGAATCAGTAATACTATCTACCAAAAAAGAGAGCATTTAAGTGCCAGTGTCTTGTAGAGAGTGTGAGAACATTCGTTCAGTCATCGCGTTCTGCATCATCAACCATCATCCGTGCTGCGATGGTTACGCGCACGCTCGTAAAAGTGGACTGAGAACTGAAAATTTTATTTTTATGAACATTGTTGTATTATTACTAGACACAAGGAGGACTGGTGCCAGATATCTGTGTATGCGTGACGAGCGTAAGAACTTTCGTTCGATCATTCGGCCTCCGCTTCTTCAACAATCATGCCGGTTACGCGTACGCTCGTCCAAGTGATACTGTGGATGGATGATCACCGATATGTTAATTGGCATAAAGACTTATAACTTATAGTGTAAACAGTGTAACCTGTGATTTTCTTATCGTCTCCGAATATAGTTGTTAATACCAGCCGTAGGACAGTGTTATGTTTAATGTTGAGTGGCTCCACTAAATCCGCTTGCATATTTAGACACAAAATTTCAGGCAAGCCAGCAGCAGTTTGGAGCAGAACAATACGACCACCGCGTGAGTATCAGGTAAATGGTGTGGACAGGGCGCACGGTCAAGAAGTGGCAGCGAGATTCCAGAACTTAGAACTACTTAAACATGACTAACCTAAGGACATCACACAACACCCAGTCATCACAAGGCAGAGAAAATCCCTGACCCCCCCCCCCACCCCCCCCGGGAATCGAACCCGGAAACCCGGGCGCGGGAAGCGAGAAAGCTACCGCACGACCACGAGCTGCGGACGTGTCACAGGTAACATTTAATGCCTCTGCATTTCTGTGATTTCACCCCGAATGATTGTACCCATTTCAGTTCAGTGAAGTTTGAACTGCTGGTATCGTAACACATGATTACCAGTATTCTTCGAACTAACACACTAATAGTTATCATAATTCAATACCAGTTGGTATGTCATCAGTAAACGCAAGGAAAACCAAATGTGTTCCTGCGGTATTTCGGGTTTTAGTGCATTTAGAGATGAAAGGTTTGGTTTTGATGTTCAGCTTAGTTGATGGTCCCGATTTTCAGCACGATATTCCGACAACCGACCCAATTGTCCTCTCAAGGCGCTGTGAGTTGAATTATTAAGCTCACTCACTACCTGGACTCCACCAGGCAGTGAGTGCACATGCTAAGTCATCTCGCAGCTCCTTGATAAGACGACTGGTTCTGTCCTCGGAATATCGTGCTAAAAATCGGGGTCTTGAACTCTGTAGAAGACCCGAAAGCATACAAAAAATGTCTGAGTAGCTGCTGCTGTTTTGCTTTCTGCTGCGAGTACACGGTGCAAGGTTTTGGAGCGGGGCAGCACGGCACGCACCTACGGGGCCGCCGTCCAGGTCCCTGGAGAGACACATGCCGAGCGAGAACTTGCGGCGACCTGCGTCGGCGTCGGCGTCGGCGTCGGCGTCGTCGTTGGAGGTGACGCTGATGATGGGCCCGCTGCCGCCCGTGGCTATGCCGGCGCTGCTCAGCTTCTTCAGGGGGTGCAGCTCGCGCGATGACGCCGGCACCATCTGCAACCGCGACCAGTCCTGCCGTGGTGTGAGCTGCCAGCGGTAAGTACAGTGTCCAGCGAAACGCATTTATAACGACATAGAAACCATTTATAACGATACAGAAACTAGAGACAAAACTGTGCAGAAGGAAGAGGATTAAACAGAGTGCATTCAAATAATGAACTAATTGGAGCAATTAAACATTCAGTTTTATACCAGTAGTTACCCTCTCCTCCAACCCCGATTCCTCGAAGATGTGGACTCTCTTGTATAAAACAGCTCCGTTTTTAGAGAAGCCATTATTTCACGCATCACAAGGTTTATGACGTCTTATCTAAGGAACTACGTTCGTCCATTTATACCGGGTGGTCCATTGATAGTGACCGGGCCAAATATCGCACGAAATAAGCATCAAACGAAAAAACTACAAAGAACGAAACTGGTCTAGCTTAAAGGGAGAAACCAGATGGCGCTATGGTTGACCCGCTAGATGGCGCTGCCATACGTCAAAGGGATATCAGCTGCGTTTTTTTAAATAGCAACCCCCATTTTATATTACATATTCGTGTAGTACGTAAAGAAATATGAATGTTTTAGTTGGACCACCTTTTCGCTTTGTAATAGATGGCGCTGTAATAGTCACAAACGTATAAGTACTTGGTATCACGTAACATTCCACCAGTGCGGACGGTATTTGCTTCGTGATACATTGCCCGTGTTAAAGTGAACCGTTTACCAACTGCGGAAAAGGCTGTTGTGATCAAAATGCCCAATGGGCGTGTGCTATGTATGCTGCTCGTTATCCTGGATGACATCATCCAAGTGTTCGGACCGGTCGCTGAATAGTTACTTTTTTTTAAGGAAACAGGAAGTGTTCTGATACATGTCAACGTTAACCACGACCTTTCAACAAATGATGGTGCAAAAGTTGGCGTTTTAGCTGCTGTCGCAGCTAATCCGCACCAGTAGCAGACAAATTGCGCGAGAATCGGGAATCTCAAAAACGTCGGTGTTGAGAATGCTACATCAACATCGATTGCACCCGTACCATATTTCTATACACCAGACGACGACTTTAACGTCGTGTACAGTTCTGCCACTGGGCACAAGAGAAATTACCGGACGATGACAGATTTTTTGCACGCGTTCTATTTAGCAACGAAGCGTCATTCACCAGCAGCGGTAACGTAAATCGGCATAATATGAACTATTGGGCAACGATGGCTGCGACAAGTTAAGTTGGCGGGGTAATGTATGGTGCAGCATTATGGGAGGAAGGATAATTGGCCCCCATTTTATCGATGGCAATATAAATGGTGCAATGTATGCTGATTTCCTACGTAATGTTCTACCGATGGTACTACAAGATGTTTCACTGCATGACAGAATGGCGATCTACGTCCAACATGATGGATGTCCGGCACGTAGCTCGCGTGTGGTTGAAGCGGTATTGAATAGCATATTTCGTGCCACGTGGATTGCTCGTCGAAGCACCGTACCATGGCGCGCACGTTCACGGCATCTGACGTCCCCGGATTTCTTTATGTGGGGAAAGTTGAAGGATATTTGCTATGGTGATCCACCGACAACGCCTGACAACATGCGTCAGCGCATTGTCAATGCATGTTCGAACATCACGGAAGGCGAAATACTCGCTGTTGAGAGGAATGTCGTTACTCGTATTGCCAAATGCATTGAGGTTGACGGACCTCGTTTTGAGCATTTATTGCTTTAATGTGGTATTTACAGGTAATCAGCAACAGAATGCGTTCTCAGAAATGATAAGTTCACAAAGGTACATGTATCACATTCGAACAACCGAAATAAAATGTTCAAACGTACCTACGTTCTGGATTTTAATTTAAAAAACCTACCTGTTGCCAACTGTTCGTCTAAAATTGTGAGCCATATGTTTGTGACTATTACAGCACCATCTGTCACAAAGTGAAAAAAGTGGTCCAACTAAAACATTCATATTTCTTTACGTACTACACGAATATGTAATAAAAATGTGGGTTCCTATTTTTAAAAAACGCAGTTGATATCCGTTTGATCTATGGCAGGGCCATCTAGCGAGAAAACCATAGTGCCATCTGGTTTCCCCCTTCAAGCTAGACAAGTTTCGTTGTTTGCAGTTTTTTAGTTTGACGCTTATTTCGTAAAATATTTGGCCCAGTCACGATCAATGGACCGCCCTGTATGCAGGGTTGTTTCCGTAAGTGCGTGCAAATATTTAACAGCATGTATAGGATGCTCCACTGAACAATTTGAGGTACGGAACCTGGGAGTAGCGACCTTAAGGAGACAATAGGAATAAATTCACATTACTGTGTACTTTTTTGTTTACATTAGTTACAGTTAACAGCAAATACTATCATTGATACAATGAACTACTATTTGTACTGTATCTTTCAAAATGTGACGCAACTGACGGCCATCAACCACAATGCAAGATTCTGATGAGCCCTGACAAATATCCCTGGTGTTTTTCGAATCATAGCACAGGCAGGTACAATTCTGGCAACTAATTGCATCTCCATATCCGCTGGGGTCTCATACACAAGTGGATTTAGATATTCCCATGGGAAATAATCAAGGGGATTCAGGTCAGATGATCTCGCAGGCCATGGAATACGTGGTCTGTCTGAAAAGTATCCGACCTTTGATTTTCCCGCACGGAATAGAAACGATAGCGCGGGGCCACTGTACACAGTAAAGGAAGAGACCTTAATGCGCATGCGTGAATTTTGTCCCCGCCTTCCAGTGCGTCAGACGCTGCCTGTCGATCGTTGAGTGAGGTACTTGCCACACAGCGTGTTCGTCGGATTGCCGATTCTCTCAAGATGACTGAACGTGTAGAGCAAAGATACTGCATTAAGTTTTGTAAAAAGCTTGGTGATTCTCAAAGCGAAACAATTCGTAAGATTCAGCAGGTATTTGGAGAAGATGCGATGGGTGTAACACAAATTAAGGAGTGGTTCAACCGATTCAAAAATGGCCGCATATCAGTGGAGAGTGACCAGCGTTCTGGCAGGCCCAAAACTGCTCGGAGTGTAGCTGTTGTTGAGAGGGTGCAATATTTGGTCACTGCAGATCGTCGTTTGAGCGTGCGAAAAATTGCCCAAGAGGTTGGAGTGAGTGAAGATTTTGCACATTAAATTTTGTGTGATGATTTGAGCATGCACCGAGTGGCTGCGAAATTCGTGCCCAAGTTGTTGTCGCCGGAACAAAAAGACCTACATTTTGACATTGCACAGGACCTTCTAGACACCACCAACACTGGTCCTAGGTTTCTGAACACCGTGATAACTGGAGATGAGTCATGGGTGTACGGGTACGTCCCCGAAAGAAAAAGACAGTCGTCGCAACGGAAGCATCCCGAATCTTCAATGCCGAAGAGAGTGCCACAGGTGCGAAGCAAAATCAAGGTGATGCTCAGTGTCTTATTTGATGTCCGTGGAATTGTGCATCACGAATACGCACCGGAAGGACAAACAGTGACAAAGGAGTAGTATCAAGATGTTCTATGGCAACTTCGTGACACAGTTCGGCGCAAAAAACCAGACATGTAGACGGCGAAAAACTGGCAATTGCTTAACGACAACGCTTCCGCCCATTCACCCCACTTGATCCAAAATTTCTTGGCCAAACATGGAATTACAGCCGTTCGTCAACCTCCCTACTCTCCAGACATGGCTCCTTGCGATTTCTGGTTGTTTCCAAAACTGAAGATGCCACTGAAAGGATCCCGTTTTGTGAGTAGAGAAGAGATAATGCAGAACGCGACGACGGAGCTGAACACAATTCCAAAAGAAGACTTGCAGTGGTGTTTTCGGCAGTTGAAAGACCGGTGGGCTAAGTGTGCGCAAACACAAGGGGCCTACTTTGAAGGGGATTAGGGTCCCAAACCCGTCAGGTATTCGAAATACCTTTTCCGGCCAAAGGCCGGATACTTATTAGACAGGCTTCGTAGGACCTTCTCTTACAGTTCACAGACCAGGAAATACAGCACTGAGATGGCTGTGGACATCCACACTGAAGAGAAGCTCTGCACTGTCATGTTGTCTACCCATCCTCTCACAAACAGCCAAGGGTACGTCCTCCAACAAGCCAGGTAAAACTCTTTGTATGTACCTGAAGTACGCCGGCCGCGGTGGCCGAGCGGTTGTAGGCACTTCAGCCCGGAACCGCGCGACTGTTACGGTCGCAGGTTCGAATCCTGCCTCGGGCATGGATGTGTGTGATGTGCTTAGGTTAGATAGGTTTAGGTAGTTCTAAGTTCTAGGGGACTGATGACCTCAGATGTTAAGTCCCATGGTGCTCAGAGCCATTTGAACCATTTTTTGAACCTAAAGTACAGGTGGCTATTCAGGCGGCCAGGTAGGACATTTGGCCCAATGAGACTGCCGCCTGTAATGCCGGCCCAGATATTCATAGCAAAACGTACTTTATGGTGTAACTCTACTACAGCGTGAGGGTTTCCCTCATCCCACACGTGGCTATTCCCGATGATCGAAATACCATCATGATCAAATGAGGCCTTATCAGTAAACAGCGAATAGGATATCTGGTCGATCAATCCATTGTCGGAACATCCACACACAAGGCCATCCTTGGTGCAAAGTCAGTCACAAGCACTGCATGGACTCGTTGTGGGTTGAATTGCTGTTCGTGGACTACTCGCCAAACGCTAGTATGTGTAGCGCCCATTACATGTGCAGTACGACGAGTACTGGTAGAGCCGCGCGGGATTAGCCGAGCGGTCTTAGGCGCTGCAGTCATGGACTATGCGGCTGATCCCAGTGGAGGTTCGAATCCTCACTCGGGCATGGGTGTGTGTGTTTGTCCTTAGGATAATTTAGGTTAATTAGTGTGTAAGCTTAGGGACTGATGACTTTAGCAGTTAAGTCCTATAATATGTCACACACATTAGAATTAGTACTGGGAGGGGTCCGCTGTAACACGTTCCATCATCTCCTCTTCAAAATTTGGTGTGCGAGTGGTACTCATGCTGGCAGCTAATTCGTTTCTTCTTTCCAACGAACCAGTCCCGCGCATCCGTCGATCGAGAGAATTAAAAACTCGTCGTGACGAAAATCGTTCCCTGTGCAGCCTTCCAACAAAGAGAGCATTTCAACATACTCCCCCATACTCAATGTGCATGTCAGTCAGTTAGGTACTGGTACTGATACATTGTAATGTACTGTACGTCTCTGAATAGCACTGTAGTTGATTCATAGCACGTGACAATGTAAAAACGATACAACAGAGCCACCTTATGGACAAATAAAGTAAACAAAACCTGCATCACGACTTCCTAGTAATCACGTTCGTCCTCTTTGTTTACTTGCAGGAAATAAAGAATGTACATGTAAAATTAACAGCACAGTACTTCTAAGCTTGGACGCATGTTAGTTGCAAATAAGCTGAGCAACAGCAATGGTAGACAGACCGGTAGACAAGTTTACTTCCATGTCTCCTTAAGCTGGCTTCTACGACCTCAGGTTCCCTGCCTCAAAGTGTTCAGTGGAGCATTCTCTGCGTCCTGTTACACTTTTGCACGCCGTTACGAAAACATCCTGTATAATAGGCCGTCAAAAACTTCCCGTCTGAGGGCGTTGCTGTGGGGTATATACTGATCAGACAGAACATTGTGACCACCTACCTAATGGCCGGTATATCCACCTTTGGCACGGGTCACAGCGGAGAAACGTTGTGGCATGAAATCAATGGTGCCTTGGTATGTCGCTGGAGGGAGATGACGCCACATCAGCGAACATGCACACACACACACACACACACACACACACACACACCACCTAATACCCGTAAATTCCGGGGAAGGGGGCCATGAGCCCTGACGCTACGATCAATCACATCCTAGATGTGTTCGATCGGGATCAGATCTGGCGAGTTGGGGACCAGAACGTCAACTGGAATTCGCCATTGTCTTCCTCGAATCAGTCCATCACACTCCTGGCTTTGTGACATGGCACATTATCTTGCTGAAAAATAAAAATGTCACTGCCGTCGGAAAACATGGTTGTCATGAAGGGATGTAAGTGGTCAGTAGGCAGTATACGATACTCCTAGGCCATCTTGGTGCCTTGCACGAGCTCCACTGGACCCACGGATGCCCTCGTAAACATTCCCCAGAGCATGACAGAGCCACCGCCAGCTTATATCTGTCCCGCAGTAAAGGCATGAAGGAGTTTCTCCTCTAGAAGACGACGGATTCGCGTCTTCCCATCGGCATGATGAAGAAGGTATCGGGATTCATCAGACCACGAAACGCTGTGCCACTGCGCCAACGTCCAGTGCCAATAGTCACGCTCCCACTTCAGCAGTAATTGACGATGTCGTTGTTGTTTTGGGGAAAGAGACTAAACTGCGAGGTCATTGGTCTCATCGGTTTTAGGGAAGGACGGGGAAGGAAGTCGGCCGTGCCCTTTCAAAGGAACCATCCCGGCATTTGCCTGGAGCGATTTAGGGAAATCACGGAAAACCTAAATCAGGATGGCCGGACGCGGGATTGAACCGTCGTCCTCCCGAATGCGGGTCCAGTGGACGATGTCGTGCTGTTAACATTAGCACATGCATGACTCGTCGGCTGCGGAGGTCCATCGTTACGAGCGTTTGGTGCACTGTGTGTTCAGACACACTTGTACTCTACCCAGAGTTAACGCCTGCTATTTCCACCACACATCACCGCCCTTCCTGTTTTACCAGTCTGTCCAGCCTACCACATCCGATATCTGTAATGAGGGGTGGTCACCCAGCCCAACGACGTATGGACGTGGTTTCATCCTGATTTCGCCACGTATTGAAGACACACACCATAGCACCCCTCGATCACCCGTCAAGTCGTGGAGTTTCCGAAATGCTGGTGCCGACCCTCCAGTCCATCACAATCTGTCCTCGGTCAAATAGGTCGCGCGTCTACCCATTCTACACACGTACAGCCCGCTCTGATGCTGCGTGCACCGTGCCTGTGTCTGACTACCAGTCATTCCTCGCCAGTGACGCTGCTGTCACCTGGACGGGTTTATATCGACAATAGGTCGGTGGTCATAACGTTCTAGCTGATCAGTGTATGCAACACAGCGCCAACCTGACGCGGATATACATGGTGAATCACCCCAACCTTGCACAGCAAATATTGCAGAAATGGAAACTGCTATCGATGTGTGGTTTTCACAGAAGTGATTGGTGGTCAGGGGCTCATACTGTTAGCCAATCAACAGATTGCAATGAAACTTAGAAAGTGATTTTTTCGGCAAACATACACTTTTTAAATGGAACAATGCTGTTACCTTTAACAAACTAAAAGCAGGGTAAATCAGAATGGCAGTGGTATTTGTTGCAGGATTCTAGTGTGAGTCGTTTACGAGATATCGTATTTTGAAGAGCTCCCACACGACACTTATACAATATTTGTGGTAGCACACACTAAAGAACAACACTAGATCTGTGGCTTCTTAGCAGTGGCGAGGCAATTGACCTTCACACGTTGTATGATGACCATCGGCAGCAACAACACATGCTTCCAGTCTGTTACGGAAGACTGCTGCATACATACTAGCATTTCTGCGGAGATGTTCATGCAGGCTTTGCAGTAATACGTAGTTTCATATCACTGGGTGTACATGTTCCTGTAGACAGCATCTTTCAGCTTTCCTTACAGCTGGCCGTTGTGGCCGTGCGGTTCTAGGCGCTTTAGTCTGGAACCGCGTGACCGCTACGGTCTCAGGTTCGAATCCTGCCGCAGGTATGGATGTGTGTGATGTCCTTAGGTTAGTTAGGTTTAAGTAGTTCTAAGTTCTAGGGGACTGATGACCACAGATGTTGAGTCCCATAGTGCTCAGAGCCTTTCCTTACAGAAAAGATTCGACAGAGTCAAATCCGGGGAACTGGCCGCCCAAGGTACGGGTCCTTTGCGTCCATTCCAGCGATTTGGAAAGAATTCGTGAATACATGCAGCAGTAATTTGTGCACTATGGACTGAATAGCCATCACGTTGGTACCACAGGTTCCTCATACTCTACAAAGGAAAGTCTTCTACCATCTACGGAAGATTGCCTGTTAGGAGGCTGCGATACCTGTGGTCTCTCAGTGCTCCGTCTGTGAAAAACCTGACTGTGAATTGATGGATCACTATCCCACACCACACGATCACATTCCATGGACGCTTATGTTCCAGATGAAGAAGCCAACGGGGATTGTCAACAAACCAATAGCGCATGTTTCTGCGTTCTACCTGGTTGGTAAATGTGGCTTCTTTACTACATAAGATGTATCATACATGTGTAGTATCCTGTCTTAATGCACATGTACAGAAATTGACACGTTTCTCATAATAGTTCCTATGCAGCTCTCGATTGATAGAGAGTTGATGAGGATGGAACTCATGTCCATGGAGAATGCGTAGGAAAGTCGCTGACTCATGCCACTTGCCCGTGCGATAGTGCAGGAGCTGGCGTGCAGATCAACTGCAACAGCAGCAAGGTCGTTAATTTTCCCCTCTTCTGCTGCTCCTTGTTTCCTTCTGCTGTTCCTTCTAGGTGTTACACTACCACTTTCACGTACCTAGTTGAAGGGGATGATTAACAACTGCCGAGATGACTGACGTCTATTGGAATATTCTGCCACATATACCGTACAAGAACGAACTGCATTCTTCCTACACTCTCCATACACCATGAGCATGTTGGCTTTTCTCCATTGGTGAATCTCATCGTCCACTCACGACCTATTCCTTGGGCCATCACACGCTAACAGACTGTCAAGTCGCTGTGCATTAAAAGACAAAACAATCATACAGTAAGCAAACCTAGCAACATCATACCTAGCAACTACGTATGTTGAGTGTGGAAACTATTAACAACGCGATATCTCGTAAGGGACGCGCCCTAGAACCCTGCAACAAACACCTTTGGCATTCTAATTTACCCTACTTTTACACTGTTAATGTCAACAGGTACGTAAGAAAGCGTAAATTTGCACAAAAATACACTTTCTAACTATTATTACAATCTGTTGATTGACTAACAATACGAGACCCTACTACCAATCTATTTCGCGAAAACTGCTCATCAATAGCTCTTTCCATTTTCTCAATATTTGCGGTCGACTTCTGATGATTCACTTTGTACAAGCATCGACATGTAAAAAAGGGATTAGTGTGGCATTCGTGTTTTTCCGAAGTGTGTGTGGTAAATTCGAAAACGTGAACTATGACTATGTTATTACTAAATGCGCCTAAACAGGGCCAAAGTGCTGTTATTCTTTTCTTGGTTGCAGAAGGACAAAAATCGCACACATCCATCGGAGAATGCAGAACGTTTATGGGGCAGCACGTATGTCGAAAACGACCATTGTGGAATGGTGTGCATAGTTCCTTGCTGGTCGGGATTCGACGCAACCCTCTGCCGGTCTGATAGGCCAACCTCAGCTGGGAGACTCGAGCACCAGCCTCATAGACCTGAGGCCTCCCCATGCGCCCCTTAAAGTAGGCGTTGAAGGTTCGACGATTCCTGTGGGACGAATATGTGCGGCAGGCAGTTATGGACTTCCCCACGCAGCGGAACACAAACTGATATTTTCAGCCCGGTGCGTCGGTGGAATGATTGCACAATGACCACTACGATTTTGCCTGATTAGCATACCGATTCTGGGCTGTACGGTCTTCTAAGGGAAACTTTTTGATCTCGTCTTTTAAATTTGCTCTTACATTAACTGGCACATGTCGATACTGTCTGGAAAATGAGTTGCCAATTGAGTTAGGAATTAGGAGTTGATAAATAAAAACGCTGTCGTTACGTCTGACGCTAAAGTTTTACTGTACGAACAGCGAAAATTTAGTAAAGCATCAACTGCTTTTCCTTTCTTTACGAAAAGGGTGTTTCCGTAAGAGCGTGCAAAAATTTAACAGGATGTAGAAAATGATCCACTGAACAGTTTGAGGTAGGGAACGTGAGGTCGGAGAAGCCAGCTTATTGAGATAACAGGAATAAAACCACATTAAAATAACGTTAAATCACATTACGGCCTACTTTTTTATTCACATAGGTTAGAGGTAACTGCAAATACCATCACTGACACAGTGAATATACCATTTTTACTGCATCTTACAAAATGTTCTGAAACTGACAGCCGTAAAGCTCAATGCAAGCATGATATTGGAGAACAAGACACCTACGCATCCTGACAAATATCCCTGGTGTGTTTCGAACCACATCACAGGCAGCTATAATTCTGGCAACGAATTCCATCACTTAAGATAACCTCAAATGAAATAACCAAGGGGGATTCAGGCCAGGTACCCAGGTACCTCGTAGGCCATGGAATAGGAGCCCCCCCCCTTTCGAATGCCGGCCGGGGTGGCCGAGCGGTTCTAGGCGCTACAGTCTGGAACCGCGCGACCACTACGGTCGCAGGTTCCAATCCTGCCTCGGGCATGGATGTGTGTGATGTCCTTACGTTAGTTAGGTTTAAGTATTCTAAGTTATAGGGGACTGATGACCTCAGAAGTTAAGCCCCATAGTGCTCAGAGCTATTTTTTTGAATACGGTCTGTATATCTTGCGCGCCGGGAGTTACACTGCTTCAAGAGATATAAAAAATTTCTAACTCTACTACTTGTCTCATTGTAAATTATGACAAAGTTTTACATTCCGTCAATAATTATGTAAAATACTGAAAACAAAAATTTTGTGGCCCGTGGAAGCCATTAGATGGTAACATGCAAGCTTTCAGAGCAAAGCAAACATTATGAAGCTGGGCTCTCATCCAGTACGTAGCGTAATCGATTAACAGGCTTGAAGTCTGGGTTCAAATTCATTTTGCACCGTTGGAGGCTCACATTATACAAGATAGATGCTGCACCAGTAATTTTCAAGCAATATCCTGAGTAGTTCACTTTCCAAAAGCAAGTTCGCGGATGTTTCGTGATGCATATTCTCCCACACGAAGCGGTACTGTCTCCTCAAACTCTACAGTGCGAGCAGCTTTTTGTCGGGACCTATAACGAAGCCCTTATAACCTGAAAGTCACAGTCTCTTGAAAGTTTCTATTTACGGTGATAAATTTCTTCAAAAAAGGATGACACCTATTAGGAGACTTCGGCTTATCGGGTTCCACACCCTGCTGTGCTCCTTATTAAATGCAAGCCTGAAGTTCCAGTAACGACGCCCCGTGTTTGATAACAGTCATAAGCTACACACTGTCCCAGTTCCACGGCGATGGATATATCAAAGACCACTGTACATAACTTTTCGAAGACAGTCGTCATCTGCGATGTGGTAGATAGTAGATTGTTTTGTAACATAAGCAATTTACAAACCTGTGCCTCACGTGCATTGTCCACTTAAAACCGTTGCAAAAAATCGGCCACTGGCTCTTTATCTCAGAACACTCGGTTAAAGAAGCCTTACGGTGTATATAATTTGGATTCTAAAAACATTACACGGAATGAGAGCTTATTCCTTGCTGTCCTTGTCGCACGTAATCAACTACTCCACCAGAGCTGAAGAACTGAGAGTAGTAAAAACTGCTGATAAGTACGAAGTGTAGAAACCCATTGATCAGGTTTAAGTGGACAACTGAAATAAGTAAAAACATAACACTATGTTTGCAGCCATCGTGAGCTAACACTGTAAGCAGACTATAAACCAAGGACCTTGCCGATGGTGTGGGGCTTGCGTCCCTCAGCGATACAGATAGCCGTACCGTAGGTACAACCACAACGGAGGGGTATCTGTTGAGAGGCCAGACAAACGTGTGGTTCCTGAGGAGGGGCAGCAGCCTTTTCAGTAGTTGCAGGGACAACAGTCTGGATGATTGACAGATCTGGCCTTGTAACATTAATCAAAACGGCCTTGCTGTGCTGGTATTGCGAACGGTGTAGTGGGCCGCGAAATTGAAGCGTCACCCATCCACCACTGTCAGCCCAGTTTGCAGGTGACTATAAGTTTAATTTAGTTTTGTTCATGTATTTTTTGTAATATTTGTAATGGTTGTGAATTGTCTAAAGTTTGTATTTATTTTTTATGTTTCATGTACGGAGAGGGCGGCGCAACGAACGGAGACAGCATCTTCGCTGCCGGGACCAGAGAGAAAATTGCTGGCCACTATACGTCGCGGATCGACAGCCAAAGAGCAACAGAAGATCCTGAAACCGAGTTGTTGCGTTGTGCTTCTAAAAATCAAAAAAATAGGAATTTGTAATGTTTTGTACAACAATGACGTCATAGAAAGTTTAATCTTGTTGTAAATGTTCAGTTCTATCTTGTCAAGACTCAGGTTCACGTCTATATATAGGAAGATAATAAACTAGTGGATGCTACTAAACTTTAAATACGTGTTCCGAGAGTTTATTTATGAAGAATTATGTTACGTAATTTATTTGACAAGATTATTAATTTTTGACAACGTTCATCACGAGTTGGAATCTTGAAAGTTTATTCAATGTGGTTCCAATATCTATTAAAGCAGATAAGTTGCATTAATATAATTTCTGAGGAGAAACAAACGACATCTAAATAGAAAAAAGTTTACGCAAACCAATTGGACTGAGTGACGTAATTCTGCGCATACGACTCAAATGATGATGTTTTAATTATAGTTTCGTTCAAGAACCATTCAGAGACAATTTTAAAAAAGAATTTAAATAATTTTGAAGTGTGTTGTAACTGACTTAGGTGACGAAGTCTGCACATGGTCATATGTCAAAAGAAAATCAGTTATACAAAACTTCGTCGTTACACTACAACGGCTGAAAGCAAGGGGAAACCACAGTCGTAATTTTTCTCGAGGTCATGCAGCTTTACTGTATGGTTAAATGATGATAGTCTCCTGTCGGGTAAAATATTCCGGAGGTAAAATAGCCCCCCATTCGGATCTCCGGGCGGGGACTACTCAGGAGGACGTCGTCATCAGGAGAAACAGAACTGGCGTTCTACGTATCGGAGCGTGGAATGTCAGAACCCTTAATCGGGCAGGCAGGAAAGAAAATTTAAAAAGGTAAATGGATCGGATAAAGTTAGATATAGTGGGAATTAGTGAAGTTCGGTGGCAGGAGGAACACGACTTCTGGTCAGTTGAATACAGAGTTATACGTACAAAATCAAATAGCGGTACTGCAGTAGTAGGTTTAATAATAAATAAAAAAATAGGAGCGCGGGTAAGCTACTGCAAACAGCATAGTCAACGAATTATTGTAGCAAAGATAAACACGAATCCCACGCCTACCACAGTAGTACAAGTTTATATGCCAACTAGCTCTGCAGATGACAAATAGATTGAAGAAATGTATGATATAAAAGAAATGATTCAGATAGTGAAGAGAGACGAAAATTTAATAGTCATGGGTGACTGGCATACGATATAAGAAAAGGAAGAGAAGAAAAACTAGTAGCTGAATATGGAGTGGGGGTAAGGAATGAAATGGGAGGCCACCTGGTAGAATTTCGCACACAGCATATCTTAATCATAGGTAACAATTGGTTCAAGAATCATGAAAGAAGGTTGTATACATGGAGGAGGTCTGGAGACACTGGAACGTTTCAGATAGATTATATAATGGTAAGACGGAGATTTAGGAACCAGGTTTTAAATTGTAAGATATTTCCAGGGGTAGATTGTGGTCAAAGCAGATATTGACTCTGACCACAATCTATTGGTTATGAACTGCAGATTAAAACTGAAGAAACTGCAAAAAGGTGGGAATTTAAGGAGATGGGACCGGGATAAACTGGCAGAATGAGAGGTTTTAGAGAGTTTCAGAGAGAGCATTAGGGAACGATTGACAAGGAGGGGGGAAAGAAATACAGTAGAAGAAGAATGGGTAGCTTTGAGAGATGAAATAGTGAAGGCAGCAGAGGATCAAGTAGGTAAAAAGACGAGGGCTAGTAGAAATCCTTGGGTAACAGAACATATATTGAATTTAATTGATGAAAGGAGAAAATATAAAAACGCTGTAAATGAAGCAGGCAAAAAGGAATACAAAAATGAGATCGACAGGAGGTGAAAATGGCTAAGCAGGGATGGCTAGAGGACAAATGTAAGGATGTAGAGGCATATATCACTAGGGGTTAAAGAGACCTTTGGAGAAAAGAGAACCACATGTATGAATATCAAGAGCGCAGTTGGAAACCCAGTTCTAAGCAAAGGAGGGAAAGCAGAAAGGTGGAACGAGTATATAGTGGGTCTATACTAGGGCGATGTACGTGAGGACAATTTTATGGAAATGGAAGAGGACGTAGATGAAGATGAAATGGGAGATATGATACTGCGTGAGGAGTTTGACAGAGCACTGAAAGACCTAAGTCGAAACAAAGCCCCGGGAGTAGACAACATTCCATTAGAAATACTGATAGCCTAGGGATAGCCAGTCCTGACAAAACTCTATCATCTGGTGAGCAAGACGTATAAGACAGGCGAAATACCCTCAGACTTCAAGAAGAATATAATAATTTGAATCCCAAAAAAGCAGGTGTTGAAAGATGTGAAAATTACCTTACTATCAGTTTAATAAGTCACGGCTGCAAAATACTAACGCGAATTATTTACAGACGAGTGGGAAAACTGGTAGAAGCCGACATCGGGGAAATCAGTTTGGATTCTGTAGAAATGTTGGAATACGCGAGGCAATACTGACCCTACGACTTATTTTAGAAGATAGATTAAGGAAAGGCCAACCTACGTTTCTAGAATTTGTAGACTTACAGAAAACTTTTGACAATATTGACTGGAATACACTCTTTCAAATTCTGAAAGTGTCAGGGGTAAAATACAGGGAGCATAAGGCTATTTACAATTTGTACAGAAACCAGATGGCAGTTATTAGAGTCGAGGGGCATGAAAGGAAAACAGTGATTGGGAAGGGAGTGAGACAGGGTTGTAGCCTATCCCCGATGTTATTCAATCTGTATATTGAGCAAGCAGAAAAGGAAACAAAAGAAAAATCCGGAGTAGGAATTAAAATGCATGGGGAAGAAATAAGAACCTTGAGGTTTGCCGATGACACTTTAATTGTGTCAGAAACAGCAAATGACCTGGAAAAGTAGTTGAATGGAATGGACAGTGTCTTGAAATGTGGATATAAGATGAACATCAATAAAAGCAAGACTTGGGTAATGGAATGTTGTCGAATTAAAGTAGTGGATGAGTTTTGCTATTGGGGGAGCAAAATAACTGATGATGGTCGAAGTAGAGAGGATATAAAATGTAGATTGGCAATGGCAAGGAAAGCGTTTCTGAGGAAGAGAATTTTGTAAACATCGAGTGCCGATTGAAGTATCAGGAAGTCGTTTCTGAAATATTTGTGTGGAGTGTAGCCATGTATGGAAGTTAACATGGACTACAAATTATTTAGACAGGAAGAGAATAAAAGCTTTCTAAATGCTTCAGAAGAATACTGAGGTAGATCACATAACTAATGAGGAGGTACTGAGTAGAATTGGGGAGAAGAGAAATCTGTAGCACAACTCGACTAGAAGAAGGGATCGCCTGGTAGGTCATGTTCTGAGGCATCAAGGGCACCGTGGAAGGTAAAAATCTTAGATGGAGACTAAGAGATGAGTACAGTGAGCAGATTCAGGAGGATGTAGGTTGCAGTACGTACTGGGAGATGAAGAACCTTGCACATGATAGAGTAGTATGGAGAGCTGCATCAAACAAGTCTCTGGACTGAAGACCACAACAACAACACACTCCTGAATTCTGGTGCTAGCGAACACAAAGCATTTCAAAGAAATACATCTTGCTACGGCATAAGGTCCCTGAAGAAATGTCAAAACCGGTGATGTGTGTAATTATACACCGCCCGTCCAGAAAGTTCCGAGACTGATTTTGTTCCTGACGTATAGGCGACGTCAGCACGGTAACTACAGTGGCAACTGGAACTAACAACTGTAAACAACAGAAATTTGGAATAGAGATCAACACAAACAACATTTTCACCCTTTTAATTGCTCATGAAAACCACACATTGCATGTTGTACCACTATACAGCGAGACCATCAGAGGTGGTGGTGAAGATTTATGTACACACCGGTACTTCTAATACCCAGCAGCACGTCCTCTTGCGTAGATGCATGTCTGTATCCGTCTTGGCATACAATCCACAAGTTCGCCGGCCGCGGTGGTCTAGCGGCTGTAGGCGCTCAGTCCGGAGCCGCGCGACTGCTACGGTCGCAGGTTCGAATCCTGCCTCGGGCATGGATGTATGTGATGTCCTTAGGTTAGTTAGGTTTAAGTAGTTCTAAGTTCTAGGGGACTAATGACCACAGCAGTTAAGTCCCATAGTGCTCAGAGCCATTTGAACCAATCCACAAGTTCATCAAGCCACTGTTGGTCCAATTGTCCCACTCTTCAATGGCGATTCAGCTCAGATCCCTCAGAGTGGTTGGTGTGTCATGTCGTCCATAAACAGCGCTTTTCTATCCCAGGCGTGTTCGACAGGGTTCATGTCTGGAGAACATGCTGGCCACTCTAGTCGAGCGATGCCGTTATCCTGAAGGAAGTCATTCACAAGATGTGCATGCGAATTTTCGTACATGAAGACAAATACCTCGCCAATGTGCTGCCGATATGATTGCACTTTCTGTCGGAGGATGGCATTCACGTATCGTACAGCCGTTATGGCGCTTCCATGACCACCTGCGGCGATCGTCGGCCCCACATAATGCTACCCCAAAATAGCATGGAACCTCCACCTTGCTGCACTCGCTGGACATTGTTTTTAAGGCGATCAACCTGACCGGGTTGCCTCCAAATACGTTTCCAACGATTGTCTAACTGAAGGCATATGCGACACTCATCGGTGAAGAGAACGTGAGGCCAATCCTGAGTGGTCCATTCGGCGTTTTGTTGGGCCCATCTTTACCGCGCTGCATGGTGTCGTGGTTGCAAAGATCGTCCTCGCCATAGACGTCGGGAGTGAAGTTGCGGATCATACAGCCTATTGCGCACAATTTGAGTCGTAACAACACGTCCTGTGGCTGTACGAATATCATTATTAAACATGGTGGCGTTGCTGTCAGGGTTCCTGCGAGCCATAATCCATAGGCAGCGGTCATCAACTGCAGTAGTAGCCCTTGGGCGAACTGAGCGAGGCATGTCATCGACAGTTCCTGTCTCTCTGTATCTCCTCCATGTCCGAACAATATCGCTTTGGTTCACTCCGATACGTCTGGACGTTTCCCACGTTGAGAGTCCTTCCAGGCACAAAGTAACAATGCGGGCGCGGTCGAACCGCGGTATTGACCGTCTTGGTATGGTTGAACTTCAGACAACATATGCCGTGTACCTCCTTCCTGGTGGAATGGACTGGAACTGATCGGCTGTCGGACCACCTCCGCCTAATAGGCGTTGCTCATGCATGGTTGTTTACATCTTTGGGAGGGTTTAGTGACATCTCTGAACAGTCAAAGGGACTATATCCATAGTCAACATCTATCTTCAGGAGTTCTCGGAACACGGGCGACGCAAAAAAAAATTTTTATGTGTGTATATAGCGGGCGGTTATAATTGAAGTGAAACTACTGACGGTCGTCCAGTGTGGATGGCAGCGAAACTTGGTAGATATGCTAGTGCGTTAATGTGGAACGGATTTACGCTGGAAAAAATTAGTTCCAATTTTGGCCACTAGGGCTGGACTCTGTATAACGTGAGTAAACAGTATGGCTATCGAAAACACTGGTAACGGCATGAGACACAGACGGTGCAGCAACTGAAACCTCATGATCCACAGCAATGTTCTGAATTTGCTCTTCGGTTTCTGGCACGGATCAAAGTTGATGACAAGTGGCTGGGTTCTGTGGACAGACGAGGCACCATTTACGCTACAGGCTACACAGAATTGCCGAATCTGGAGCACTGTTAAACCACGTTTTGTGCACGAAGAGCAATTACACTCCCCCAGAGGACCTCTGCGCGTTATCGAGACCTGCTAGTACAGCATCTCATCCCTGCTTTGGAAGAGCGCAGTTGTGGGAAACCACTTTTTTCATGCAAGATGGAGCAACACCTCACGTCGCTCACCCAGTAAAAGATCTGCTTAATGAAACCTTGCACGAACATGTTATCTCCAAAGGTTTTGCAGATGCATGGCCTGCAAGTTCACCTGATATGAAATCATGTGACTTTTGGCTCTGGGGACATCTAAAAGAACGTGTTTACAAGGCACAAGTTTCATGTCTGCCTGATCTGAAGGTCGCTGTACAAGAAACGTTGCTCAGATTCCACAACACCTACAAGCAGCTGTTTATTACTTCGCTTTGCGGATGCAGTACGTCGTCGACGCATTCGACACTCATATTGAACAAACTGTATAAGAGGCGGTTAATAATAACATAAACATTATGCCTTTCTCACTTATTTGGATGTTTCCTGCCCACGTCTCATTCCTAATCCATTACATATGGAAACATTTACATACGTCTTTCTTGCATTCGCTGCGCCAGATTTGCACCTGGTTGCCAAAACTGTGACGATTTTTTTTTTCAGAGTAAATCGCTTCCGCATTAACACAATAGCTTATCTTTTAAGTTTCGCTACCATACGATAATTACTGCTCGCATTGGACCTCTGTGGGTAGTTGAGCTCTAATTATAGCCATCCAGTACCTAGCGATCAGAAACTGTGTGAAGAGCCTGTAAGTGTGTTGCAATGTAGGTTGCTCTGAGAAATAATTGTTAAGAAAAGAATTCGATATGATGCACCGTCCCAAGTTAACTAGCAATGAACTGAACTAATCAGGACATTGCTCGCAAACTGAAGGGGACCGCCGATACAATTAGTGCCAGTCAATACGCGATAATTTCAGCCTCTTATCTGTCATAGTTTCGGAGTTACAGGAAATTACCTAAAACACCCCAAACCGACACTTAGACTAAAAAACTCAGCTAGGAATAATAACAGTTTGTCTTTTAGTATCATTTGATATCATTACTGGAGTTCACAAAATGTCAGCTCAATTTATTTGGATTTTCATATTAAAAAAGTTACTTATTTTTCATTTACGTAAAATAAAACACAGACAAAATTTTATTTGTTGTGGGAATAAACGAGAGTGAGTGAGAGTGTGTATGTGGGACATATGTTAAATTTCAAGATTAATTTTATATAATACTTTACGTAATCATAGCGTGGGTAAGATATTTGTGCCCACTTGACGATGGTTAAGTGTACTTGCTTTTGTAAGGAGGCAGCCAGAATATCGGTATAAAGTAAAATCGATTTCTAAATTTATTGCAAGATTAGTTTTCTTTTTATTGGTTTTATTAAATCTTATATAAGTATTTGCATACTGAAATGACGCGAATGAAACTGGGAATAGTGGTTGGCGTAGGACAGTTTTGGCCCGAGAATGATGTCGAACGATTGTTCTGATTGGCTGGTCAGTTTGACCAACCAATCAGACTTTAGCAGTTCCCGCGCAATACCAGGTAGTAGTTACAGGCTGCGGAAGGAGTAGCACTGAGGAGTCGCTGGTTAGCTGTTGAACGTGCAGGTCATGTTGAATGTGTCCGTCTGCGAAATGTGTAAAATGAAGAAGTTATTGTTTTTTTTTTTTTCGTCCAGTTTGTGTTGCCGTAAAAACGGTGGCATTTACGGACAGTTTTGCGAAGTTTGGAAGTTCTAGAATTGTTTTGTTGGAAAGATGAATGTGTGAGAAATTTCGGTCTTTGTAAAATTCCACGTGGCGTGTTTCGTGTCCATATATGGAATATTTGGCGAGCAATTTCTTTAACAGAAATCCATTGAAAATGACTGAATGTGAAACTCAGATATAGTAGCGGAGTATTGACTGTGAAATCGCCTAATTTTTGGTGTTGGACTTGAGTATATCTCTGGCTGCCTTGTGTGTGTACTGTGTTGCATGAACTGTGAACTCAGGACAGTGACGTTGCTCGCTAATTACATGTGGGCTGATGGCAGCTTTTTTTTTTTTAACTGATATGTAATAAAAGACTCGTTACAGAATTTTGACATATTACTGAGAGACGAAGCAACCACTTTCCACCCGGAAAGTATTATAAGAGTTTACAGGATAGCTTGTTGCCAGAGTTCACGCGGACTTCGCAGCGTAAGTATTGACGGCGTTTTCTTCAACGCTGCTTTTACGCCGTAAGCGCAGTGCATACGTATGTAGAGAAACGGGCTGATGATCTGCTGCCGTACTGAGGTAGGTGGAACTTTTGCAGTGAACAGTAGGACGAACATTTAAAACTTTTATTGCCCACCCCACAGCAACTGCTCGGCCTTTGGATTTTGCTCTTTACAATTGTCCTATGTCCAATTTTTGTATCGCTCTCGTGCTCGGTTTTTACAAAATCAAACGAAGGATACGTTTGGTGACACCGTCTCTGGTAGGCCGCTTGAATTTCTGTGCGCAACGGCCTAATTGCCTACCTTGAATGCTAATTAGCTCGGAAACGATAGAACGTATCGAATTTTTTTCTTAACAAATATTTGTCAGCACAGCCTACCCTTCAACACACTTGCAAGCTTTTCCGGCTGTTTCTGGCCGCTCTGTATATAGACACAGATACGTGTGAATTATTGCGAGCTTCACTGCTGTATTGGGTTACAGTGGCTGTTCGCTGCATATCTCGCTACATACCGGCTCCTCTGGAGTTGAACAGCACGTAGCTCCCAAGACTGAAACTAAATGTCACTCCCAACGCCAATTATATGTGGTACTGAGAACAATACGTATACTGCACACTCATCGTCACTATACTTACAAATTACATACACAAACCTGACTGTCAGTCTACCTATTAGTGAATACCTTATCAAGGTCACTATAGTAGTTCCTGAGATTAGGCTTCACATACACACAAAAAACACGGCGGTGCCCTTAACTTTATGGCATGTGCAGATACTGCAATACTTACAGAGATAAACTTTGTAGCCAGCAGATCGGTATGTGAACCACCGTACCTTACACGGTGTTCTACGCATCTTCCTGTCCTTCTTGACATCTAGCGGAGCATTCCAGATGTTGATCTTCGAAAGGCATCTCAAACAGTTTTGCACAATTTTTATTAGTCTTGTACCGACGCTGAGCCACATGGGAATTGATTAATTCACATAAGGCGTTGTCTAGCATTGTAAGGCTTCGTAGTGGTCAGCAACGCGGCTGGAGATGTCGTTGAAACATGTCGAATCCGGCAACCTCGAAACTGTTCATCGAGGAATTCTCGTGCCTGACTAGCAAAGCACGAGGGAGCTGCGACACAGCTGTAGCCACACATGATCTATAATTCCCTTGTCTTAGAGTTCAAATATTAACCAGTTTTAGAGCATGTACAAATAATTTCCATCCACGTACTCTTAAAGATACAGTACAAACAGATATCGTGACGACAGCCTGACGCACATAAATTAAGGCTGCTTCGTTTCCAACTTTTGCACATAATGGGAGTTTAATTAGACCAGTAATCCACATTCCTTGTGTGAACTACTATGTATGACAAGATCGTCATAAAATAATACAGCGAAACGCGTCACATCGAAATTCCGGCATCGAAGCACGGCAGGCTGCAGCTAGATTCTCCACGTCGTTGCCAAGCAATTTATTTACAGACATTGGCCTAAACATTTAATTTTCAGGTCTTTTTTACTTTGGTCATGCATTATGGAGAGCGGTAATTAAAGTTTAGCTGACTTTTTGAGAATGGGTTTCATTGGAGATTGCTCAGCTGATTGAGTGACGGCAACAAACATCTACTGCTGGATCCACGACATGATCTCCCTTTGATACTGCGAGACACAAGAGCACGGTCCTTCCAATGCATCAAGCTTACTTTACGAAATGTGGCATTGCAGAACCCATCTCTGGGCGCAATCACTACCTCCGACATCGCTTTTCACGTCTGTGGGCGTCGATGCACCGACACACATGCTTCTGGAAGCTCCTCAACACCGTAACTCTGTCCGCTCACATCTGAAATAGTTTCACAACTGAAACAATACCATACTGGAAAAAACTATGCAATAAAAACAACAATGCTTTTTATCAGCGTCAAAGTAGGGATGTCAATCGAGGGTTGCCATATATCTAAACGGGAAAATGGGGGGGGGGGGGGGGGGGGTTAGAAACAGTGTTAATGTGAGACCCAATAGCTTACTTTTTTACAAAAACGTATTTCTTGCTTCCAAGACTCCTCGTGAGTATCTCTTTCTTGGATTTTATTTTATCATAGTGATGAGAACAAATAAGGTCCTTAAAACAGACAATGAACAAATTCTTTGCACATTGAACAGAAAGTCTGCTTCTTTCATCAGTCCATTGTATATTCAATAAGGAAAATGTCCTTTTCACAACTGCCTGGTCAGCAGGGATTGCAAAAAATATTGCACACATTCCAAAAGTTACGAATATTCGTTTTAAAAACAATTGTTCATGAAATTACACCACTTGCCAGTTGCAGTTTTCTCTAAAAATGTTGATCTTGATTGCGATTTGAGCTGTCCAGTTAGAAACATTTTTAGGCCATGTACTTCATCTAACAATTCACTGTCAACTACAAGAAAATTTCTGTTTCTGAAATAAGTTACACCATTTCCTACATTGTCCCAATCAAGTCCTTTGCTAGGAGTTAACCAACTTAGTTCAGCCTCATCCATTTATTAATGTAATGACTAATTTGCTAATGTAATCACTTACCACAATTTTGGAGTCATCGAAAGCCTTTCCTTCCGGTCTATTGGTACAATCCGTCGAGCTAAGACTCTGATGATGTTTTACGGTGTGAAATTCATATGCTGTCTCAACTGATGCTACCTTCATATCACTTTTGCTGCAGGGTTGCGGGAAGAACTCAGGCGATTCTTCGCGATGTGCTTTGTGTTGGGGGGGGGGGGGGGGGGGGGTTATTGGGTTGTTCGGGGAAGGAGACCAGACAGCAAGGTCATCGGTCTCATCGGATTAGGGAAGGATGGGGAAGGAAGTCGGCCGTGCCCTTTCAAAGGAACCTTCCCGGCATTTGCCTGGAGCGAGTTAGGGAAATCACGGAAAACCTAAATCAGGATGGCCGGACGCAGGATTGAACCGTCGTCCTCCCGAATGCGAGTACAGTGCGTTAGCCACTGCGCCACCTCGCTCGGTGATGTGCTTTGTGCATCCATACTTCTTTGAGCTTTTTAGTATTAACATGATCCATAATATGAGAGAGAGGGAAGAAACAGATGTAAGTAAATAAACTTGAAACGATACTAGTAAACTGTAAGACACAGACTACCGGCCACGCATGGACACAAGACACAAAGCTGCAGGGTCTGCACTTACTTTTCTTGCACATAATTACATTTATTTACGATTGAAACTTACTGCACTTCATTCTTTCTTACTCATATACAGTTATTCCTTCTCGTAGAAACGGAAATTCATTTAGGTAATTTTCTCTAAATTTACATTTTCAGTTTGTTACCTTTAGGCATATTCTAAACATTTTCCACAATCACAACTGTTAATATCAATGACGTCGCAACGACCGAGACCGATTCGATGCGTGGTACGATACTCTAGAGGAGCGAAGCTGCAGATCGAGTCGCGTTGCTACTAAAGTCGACGACCACCTGAAGTGTTGTCAAGCTGCTTTTATCTCTCCCAATTTATGCCCAGTTTTGAATTTCAGTCCACCAGATGATATCTGATATCACAGAACAACAACTTAAGACGGAAGTCTACAAATAGAGCGCTTTTACTTGCTTATAAGGTCGAAACCGGGGGTTGAAATGTTTTTTTTTTTTTCGCGATAACGGATAAAGATTTTTGATAACGAAGAGATGGCCCTTCTGGAAAAATGCTTGCAGAATATTGTGTTGAAATTTATGAAATTTTCTGCGGTTATTTATGATTTAGATTTCGCCTCATACTGGATTTTAAGTGTAGAGTTAGAGTAGCTTTGAACCTCTGTATCTTGTTTGGAGACCTGTTCGAGACCAGGATCTTACGAATATATAGCAATAATTTCAGCCGTTTGTTCTGCATAGTCACATCGGAATCCTCGGTTGAATTTTGGTCTGCTGATGACAGCAAAAATATATTTTAAAAATCTATCGCTTGCATACCGATACATTGTAAACACTAACTGTCCTATCACGATTTCTTGGGGTACTCCGGAAATTACTTTTACATCTGTCGATTTTTTTCCGTTAACAGTGACGTGATGGACTCTGTCGGCAAGGAAGTATTGAATCTAGTAGTTCCGATACTCGGTAAGTTTGTATTTTCTACGGTGCCAAATGCTTTTATGAACTCAAGAATCACGGCACCAACTGTGCGCCGTTGCCTACGGCTCTATGGATCTCATGGAGGAACTGAGCGACCTGAGTTTAGGACGTTCTCAGTTCCCGAAACAGATTTTTATAGAGAAAATTATCGTTAGCCATAACGTCATAATTCTTGAGCAGAATGCATGTTACATAATTGTACAACAGATAGATGTAACAATACAAGCCTATAATTATATGCATGTCCTACAATCCTTCTTCAAAACGGAAATGACTTGCGGATTTTTCCAGTCTCTAGGTATCCTTCTTTGCTCCAGCGGCCTACGGTAAACTGCTGCTAGACAGCGAGCAATTTTTCTTCCCATAATCTTTGTAGAATCTCATTTCATCTGGTCCTGATGTATTTCCACTGTTAAGCGATTGTAGTAGCTTTTCTGTTCAGCGATCGGTTATCTCAATATCTGTCATTTCGACATTCGTGCTACGATTAGAAGGAGGGACCGTGTTACTGGCTTCCACGATGAAACAATTTCTAAAGACCGAATTTAGTATTTTGGCCTCTGTTATATCGTGTTTCGGTACCAGTATGGTCAATGAGTGAATGAATAGAGACGATTTGGAACCACTTATTGATTTTACGTAAGACTGAGACCTCTTAAGATTTTGTGTACAAAATTATATTTCCAAAGTCATTTAACGCTTCTCTCACTGCTCTACTTATGTTCATTTTCGCATCGTTCTGCTTTTGTATTAAGCTGGGTTTTGACTTCTCTTGAATCTGTGATGAAGCTCTCTTTGTTTACGTGGCAGTTTTGTAACACTGCTGTTTAACCGTGACGTGTCGTTCCCTTGAATTAAGACCTTGCTCGGAAGGTTGTTGTCCAAGGCATACTGAACGACGCTTTTAAATTTTTTCCATTTGTGCTCCACATCTTCGTCCTCATCACTGAATATCTGATGCTGACTACTCATTCTGCAGTTAATATCCTGTGGTTCTTGCTAAGCAAATATACTGTCCTACGTGGTCAACGTAATGAGCTTGTAATGGGTGTGTGCAAGAGTCTATTCACCCATATTTCTGCTTGGCCGCTTGCAAACACAAGATCTTCCCCCTCCTCCCCCCCCCCCTTCCATGGAGCTTTGGTAGTGGTGTACATAGGTGCTAGCGACAAGCCCTTTAATACTCTACAGCGGGAGAGCTGTACTGTGAAAGATTTCTTTCAGATGGAAAGGTTCCGTTCTTTTCCTCTTGTGAAACATCATAATTCCTTATGATTTCTGAGCCTTCACGAGTGCAGCAATGGATCAAGGACAACAGAAGCTGCAGCAGAAGCATCTACATTTACATTTACACTCCGCAAGCCACCCAACGGTGTGTGGCGGAGGGCACTTTACGTGCCATTGTCATTACCTCCTTACCTCCCTTTCCTGTTGCAGTCGTGTATGGTTCGCGGGAAGAACGAGTGCCCGAAAGCCTCCGTGCGCGCATATTCCGCAAGCCACCCAACGGTGTGTGGCGGAGGGCACTTTACGTCCCACTGTCATTACCTCCTTACCTCCCTTTCCTGTTGCAGTCGCGTATGGTTCGCGGGAAGAACGACTGCCCGAAAGCCTCCGTGCGCGCTCGAATCTCACTAATTTTACATTCGTGATTTCCTCGGGAGGTATAAGTAGGTTCAACAATGGTTCAAATGGCTCTGAGCACTATGGGACTTGAATGCTGAGGTCATCAGTCCCCTAGAACTTAGAACTACTTAAGCCTAACTAACCTAAGGACATCACACATATCCATGCCCGAGACAGGATTCGAACCTGCGACCGTAGCGGTCGCGCGGTTCCAGACTGTAGCGCCTAGACCCGCTCGGCCACCCCTGCCGGTAGGTATAAGTAGGGGTAAGCAATATATTCGATACCTCATCCGGAAACGCACCCTCTCGAAACCTGGACAGCAAGCTTCACCGCGATGCAGAGCGCCTTTCTTGCAGAGTCTGCCACTTGAGTTTGCTAAACATCTCCGTAACGCTATCACGCTTACCAAATAACCCTGTGACGGAACGCGCCGCTCTTCTTTAGATCTTCTCTATCTCCTCCGTCAACCCGACCTGGTAAGGATCCCACACTGATGAGCAGTACTCAAGTATAGGTCAAAGGAGTGCTTTGTAAGCCACCTCCTTTGTTGATGGACTACATTTTCTAAGGATTCTCCGAATGAATCTCAACCTGGCACTCGCCTTACCAACAATTAATTTCATATCATCATTCTACTTCAAATCGCTCCGTACACACACTCCCAGATAATTTACAGAAGTGACTGCTACCAGTGTTTGTTCCGCCATCATATAATCATACAATAAAGGATCCTTCTTTCTATGTATTCGCAATACGTTACATTTGTCTATGTTAAGGGTCAGGTGCCACTCCCTGCACCAAGTGCCTATCCGCTGCAGATCTTCCTGCATTTCGCTGCAATTTTCTACTGCTGCAGCTTCTCTGTATACTACAGCACCATCCGCGAAAAGCCGCATGGAACTTGCGACACTATCTACTAGGTCATTTATAAGCAGAGTGGAGGCTGACCGCTGTTCCGAGCGCGCACTGGCTGTGGCTGAGTGTGGACGCGCCGGAGCCTCCATGGTGGCCCCCGGGTCCGGCCCCCGCCACCAGGCCGGACAAGTAGCCCATGTGGAGCCGCAGCGCAGACGCGATCCCAGCGCCGCCGCCGCCGCCGCTGAACGACGTCGCCGACGCCTGCACAGAAAAGGCACGCACCACTGTCAGGCACGAGGCCCACAAGTCTCCGATGAACATTAGAATTTTTATATGTGCGGTGTCTGTTCTTTCAGCTACGTCCGAAAGATCCGACACCACACGTATAAATATATCCGCCTTGGCGGCAAATAATGATACCTTCAGCGCTTATACATTCTTTATTCGACCTCTTGCGGCAATCAGGTAACGCTGTGAGCCATGGGAGTAATGGACAGGGGCACTACGTATGTAATGTGCGAGGTATGGGATTTTGGGTTGGACGGGAAGCGTGATCACATAGTCGAAGGGATTAAGGCAGCCGCTCACGAAAAGTGGGAAATCCGGGTTAGAGTCCCAGTCGAGCACAAATTTTCACTTGTCGCCAATGGATTTATTTCAGTGTCCGGTTGCAGCTGATGTCGTATTTTCTCTTCCGTCATGAACATTAGTTTTGTTTCATTGTGACAGCAAGCTGTAGTGATTTAACATCCAGACGTCATGGAGAAAGATAACGAGATCGCGTGGTGTGTGTGTGTGTGTGTGTGTGTGTGTGTGTGTGTGTGTGTGTGTGTGGCATGTATATGTATATCCAGCCAGCCACGCCGCCAGTTTTCTCACAGGCCAGCCACGCATTGGCCTGACCTGCTGAGGGATTAAGTTTTGCTAATACCCCACCAGAGTGTGTCTTTCTGTTTTTGAGGTTACGCCAGCTAGGACCAATCAACAAGAGTGGTAATATACCTTTCTCTCTTTTACAGGAACCGCAGGAATGACAAATTTTGTCCAAACTGCACCACGTCGAGCCAAGGATAGGCTCGTCTTTACAGCGTCAGCGTCAGCGTCCACGCCGCCAGTTTGGTGGAATCAGTTTCCGACCAACACAAAAGGTGTCGTCTTCGAGAGATACCTTTCGTGAAACAACCGTTGCTGAATAAATTGCCAATCTCTCCCACCCACAAACCATCGAGAGGAGGGAGATGTTGAAACGGACATTGTAGTTGTGGTGCCACCCGTGGTGAGTAACCGCGCATTCTATGACTACAAGTAATTAGCAGAGTCACCGATCTCGCTTAATGAATAAAAAGAAAAAAAGATAATGATTCCAAATGAAGGGGGACGTACATCTCGAGTAAAAAATTAAAATATATTATTGTTTTGTCACAAGGGGAAGAAGCTTTGTTTCTGGTGGGCTATTTCGTATTCACCTATAGGCTCATTTTGAAGTTCAGGAATTGCGTACAATTTGGACGCCAGGCTGCTGAAAACAGCTGGACAGGACGTGACTATTATTTACATTTTGATATACGACAGATGAGTCCCAGGAACTTCACAGTATATTCCATGCAAGGTTAGTGGTACTCACTAGGTTTAGCTGTGGGTACTGGATGGTCAGAAAAAGTCTGAAAAGCTTGTATGGGAGTTGCAGAAATAATTGTTAAGAAAAAAATTCGATGCTTTTTAAAGGACATTAAATTCGTCGTTGACTGTAGAAATTATTAATTTGACAATTGATGTTGATTAACTCGGAAACGGCAGAAAGTACAGAATTTTTTCCTTAATAATTATTAGATTTCAGATATGGATGACGTGATGGACGGTACAACATACAGCAGCCTTAAGAAGGAAGCAATGGATCACAGAAAATGGAGAGGCAAAAGACCTGCTAATATAGCAAAAAGGTGATGATATATAGGGGAACTCGGGGCGGAACGGGATACTTAATGGTTAACAATTTCTATAAAATTAGGGAACACAAGGAAAAACTTCTTAAAGTGATAAAAAAAACATTTTGTAGCGTAACCTAATGTACCTTATTTTAAAATCACTTAATACATTTGGCATTTTTTACAATTTTTCAAAGAAAGTCTTGCATATTTCCCGTTCCGCCCCACCCACGGGGCAGAATGGGATAAGGGTATTTTTTGTTAATTTATTGCATAAACGTTGAATTTGAATTACGAATATCGTATTAAACTATGACAAAATGTTGTATAACAGGCAATTCAGACCATGCAATGTGTAATTAAAACAATTAAAAGTCATTCTTCAAAATAAGGAAACATTTTAATGTCATTCTGAAAAATGTACAATGCTTAATAGCCACCAGACTACTAACTACTAGTCCTTTCGACAACAGTCACAAATAAGTATTTCCTCTTCATATTCACTGTCTATGCCAGCACTTGAATTGTGTGCCCACTTGAAACACCTCTGGGATGCGACCCAGCCCTCATTACAAACGGAGTAGAAACCCCCACAGTAGAGACACTCAGCATCCTCTCTCTCTGATTCTCTCTTCTCCATCACCTTCTTCCTTTTATTATTCGTAAGCGCTTTGATGTCCTCTGTTTTGGTTTTTGGGTGTACAGTTTAATATTTTTGCCTTACGTTGCACTGCTCCTGACGTCTCTGCCCTGACATTGTTTATATTAGTGCACCCTCCTCTTTTCTGTAGCCCTACTTTACGTGCGACAGCATTCTGCAGTTCCTTCTTATAAGGAGAATCTGTTAATACGACGGTTTTTCCTTTTCATTTTGTAGTCCGCCGAGCATTTTGACAGATTAGTGGGATTGGAATGACAGCCTCGGGCGATATCTGGAAAGCTGAGTTGTTCCGCGAACATAGCTGGCTGGGAGAGTCTGGCATCCATGAACATCCAGGCTGGGTTTGCTTTCTACTTGCATCAAAATATGACGGGGCAGAACGGGACACTATCCCATTCTGCCCCGCCCCAAGAGCACTTTTGAGGTTAACAACTTTCATGGAGTGTAATAACTGACGTAATTAAACGCATTAAATAACTAAAGTATAACAAATGCCATGCACGTTAAGGAAATGTGTCATTCTAGGGTATAGAATTAACAATTAACAGCTTACCTGGCGTTGAAATTCACCAAACGTTAGAACAACGCAAGCGGTAACGTGACGGACAACAATTCGCTTAGATCTCGCACTTCAAACTAAATCAGAATGGCTGCCCTCACTTCCATTCGGAGAAATAGTTACATGCCCATACAATAGGTTGCACCACTGTCCAATCTAGAAAAGAGCAATTTCCCATTGTGCCCTGCTATCCCGTTCTGCCCCGAGTTCCCCTATATAAATTATTTATAGGATTTTTGACCATATAGATATTTAGTTATTGAAGTAGCCTGTACCAATGCGAGTGTCTTACGCAAATTTTAGCCAAAAGCTTTTGTTGACATTATCTGATCTTAAAGCAATAAAAAATACATTTTTCATTCATAACGAATCATAATTTACGTCAACAGACGTGCACCTGCACTTATCGGATTTGGACATGAAAGTCATCGAAATATTCTTTAACTCTTTTCACAGTAATGAAGTCAATTGGTGACATACCTGCGCTATAGTTTGGATATGTTATGTCCCTGAATCATCAGTTAGCTTGTAACTGGTCCATAATTACTTCGCACGCTGGAGAGCTGGGAATGGGAGGAGTATGCCAGCAGGGTAATAAAGGAGGTTAAAATTGGAGGGGCATACAGGTTACAGGTTCCCAGGAAAAGCCAGTAACCCCACCATGGCTCTGATGTACTGAAGAAACTGTGAGCGGCCTATTTCGGTACTCCACTCCCACCATTCGTCTCTCACCCAACCCTTGTGAGTTGACAGCTGAAAACTGTAACATCTTTGCTCGTAGATTCAGCAGTTGGCAGTCAGTGTCTTTCGGTATCAAGCTGTTAGCTTAAGTTTCTCATTTAAAAGATAATTTGAAAATTAAGTAGTGATGAGAATAACGTTTCTACATTTGAAGATACAAATTCCAGTAGAGTGTTTATTTGTGGACACGTTATTTGCACTGCTCGTTGCCATTAGAAGTCCCTGAAATGGAAGCAAATATCCGATATATGTTGCATGCTTGCTGGCGAATGAGTTTGTGATCGTGTAGTCGGCGTGACAGCGTTGAGGAAATGCTGAAGAAACTCCAAAGTCCAGACACAACAACACAGGACATTTGTATCATGGTTAAGTTTACTGTCTAAATTCCTAGAGCGTACGTTCGAAGACGAATCTTCCTTGCACATATGTCTCGTGAAATGAAACTAAAACAAATTGAGAATAAGTAGAGCTCATATGAAGATTTATCGATAACCGTTTTTACCCCGAACCATTCGCGAATGAATCAAAAATGTAAGGACATAATAGCGGTTCCGGAAGTTACCTCCGCCACTCACCGTAAGGCGGCTTAAGCATAATGGATGTATAGGTACATGCAAAACATAATTTTGGTTTGAAACAGTAACTTACAAATAACAAGTAAGCTCACATTCCAAATACGGAAACGGATTTTATGTGCACTGGTGGTGTTTGGTAGTAAATTAATTTTACGGACAGCCTCCCTCCCTATTTATTTTAAATAACTTACCAACGGACTAACGGAGGGCTCCATCCTCAAGGTACAGATTCCATTTGGACAAGAATGGCTGTGACCATTGTTCAGAGTAAAGTTGTAAGGTTACTGTGTGTGTGTGTGTGTGTGTGTGTGCCGGCCGCGGTGGTCTAGCGGTTCTAGGCGCTCAGTCCGGAACCGCGCGACTGCTACGGTCGCAGGTTCGAATCCTGCCTCGGGCATGGATGTGTGTGATGTCCTTAGGTTAGTTAGGTTTAATAAGTTCTAGGGGACTGATGACCACAGATGTTTAGTCCCATAGTGCTCAGAGCCATTTTTTTTTTTTTTTTGTGTGTGTGTGTGTGTGTGTGTGTGTGTGTGTGTATGTGTATGTCTACTTCACCATACCATTACTTGGCATTTATTCTCAGATGCGAACTGTCTACATATTATCACCTTTCTTAGTGTCGAGAGTTTCAAAGAGAGCATTAGACAACTATTGACTGAAACATGGGGCCGGGGCACAATACAAAACGTATGGGAGATGAAATAGTGACACCATCAGAGAAGCCAATAGGCAATAAGACGAAGAACAGAAGAAATCCTTGAATAACACAAAAGATATTGCATGTGACTAACGAAATTAGAAAATATAAACATGAAGCTGTCGAAAGGTAATGCTGACGACTAAATAATGAGACATACAGAAAGTGTAAAATGGTAAAATGGCTAGAAAAGAAATGGAAGGATGTAGAAGCATCCAAACTAAAGGGAAGATACATGTCACCTGCATTCAAATTAAAGACACTTCCGAAGAAAAGCAGCTGTATGAATATCAAGAGGTGAGATGGTAGTCCAGAACAAAACTGTTAAGGCTTTTGTGGCCACTTGTTGACAAACTGCCTATTGGCTTCTGTCTCGGGTACTTTGGCCGACGTTCGTCTGATGATTTTTCTGGCGTTTCGCCAGCACGAGTGGCTGGCTTGTCAAAGCTTCACCCTCCATCACCAGATATGGAAGGTGAAGCTTTGACAATGCCAGCCACTTGTGCTGGTGAAACGTCAGAAAAATCATCAGACGAATGTAGGACGAAGAACCCGGGAGAGAAGCCATCAGGCTGGTCGAAGGTATATTTAGGAGGGTTGTATAAGGGAAATGAATACGAAGGCAATAGTATTGAAGTGAAAGAAGAAGTAAGTTATGAGTTAGGGGATATAATACAGCGTGAAGAATTCGACGAGTTCTGAAAGATCTAAGTCGAAACAAGGCTTCTGAAGTAAACGAAATTCCCCCAACAATTATTGACACCCGTGGGAGGGCCAACCATGATAAACTATTGCATCTGGTATGTAAAATATGTGACACAGGTTAATACCCTCAGACTTCAAGAATAATGTAGTAATTCGAGTTCAAAAGAAAGCAGCTGCTGACAGGTGTGAATATTATCGAACTATCTGTTTAACAAGTCACGGTTACTAAATACTAACACGAGTCATTTATGTAAAATGGAGTAACTGGCAGAAACCAACACTGAAGATCAGTTTGCGTTCTGGAGAAATGATGGAACACGTGAGGCAATACTAACCCTAAGACATACACTATGTGATCAAAAGTATCCCGACACTTGGCTGAAAATGACTTACAAGATCTGGCAACCACCATCGGTAATGCTGGAATTCAATATGGTGTGTGTCCAGCCTCAGCCTTGATGACAGCTTCCACTCTCGCAGCCATACGTTTAATCAGGTCCTGGAAGGTTTCTTGGGGAATGACAGCCCATTCTTCACGGAGTACTGCACTGAGGAGAGGTATAGATGTCGGTCGGTGAGGCCTGGCACGACGTCGGCGTTCCAAAACGTCCCAAAGGTGTTCTACAGGATCAGGTCAGGACTCTGTGTAGGCCAGTCCATTACAGGGATGTTGTTGTCGTGTAACCACCACGCCACAGGCCGTGCATTATCATAGCCGCTCGATCGTTTTGAAAGATGCAATCACCATCCCCCAATTGCTCTTCAACAGCGAGAAGCAAAAAGGTGCTTAAAACATCGATGTAGACCTGTGCTGTGATAGTGCCACGCCAAACAACAAGGAGCTCAAGGCCCCTCCATGAAAAACACGACAACACCGTAACAACACCGCCTCCGAATTTTACTGTTGGTACTACACACACTGGCAGATGACGTTCACCGGCCATTCGCCATACCCACACCCTGACATCAGATCGCTACATTGTGTACCGTGATTCGTCACTCCACACAACGTTTTTCCACTGTTCAGTAGTGCAACGTTTACGCTCCTTACACAAAGCGAGGCGCCGTTTGGCATTTACCGGCGTGATGTGTGGCTTGTGAGCAGCCGCTCGACCATGAAATCCAAGTTTTCTCAACTCCCGCCTAACTGTCATAGTACTTGCAGTGGATTCTGATGCAGTTTGGAATTCCTAAGTATGGTATGGATAGATGTCTGCCTATTACACGTTACGACCCTCTTCAAGTGTCGGCGGTATCTGTCACTCAACACACGAGTTCGGCCTGTAGGCTTTTGTGCTGTATATGTTCCTTCACGTTTCCATTTTACTCTCACATCGGAAACAGTGGACCTAGGGATGTTTAGGAACATGGAAACCTCGCGTACAGACGTATGACACAAGTGCACCCTATCACCTGACCAAGTTCGAAGTCCGTGAGTTCCACGGAGCGGTCCGCAGCTCGTGGTCGTGCGGTAGCGTTCCCGCTTCCCGCGCCCGGGTTCCCGGGTTCGATTCTCGGCGGGGGTCAGGGATTTTCCCTGCTTCGTGATGACTGGGTGTTGTGTGATGTCCTTAAGTTAGTTAGGTTTAAGTAGTTCCAAGTTATAGGGGACTGATGACCATAGATGTTAAGTCCCATAGAGCTCAGAGCCATTTGAACCATTTTTTCCACGGAGCGCCCCATTCTGCTCTCTCACGATATCTAATTACTACTGAGGTCATTGATATGGAGTACCAGGCTGTAGGTGTCAGCAATGCACCTAATATGAAAAACGCATGTTTTGGGGTGTCCGGATACTTTTGATCACATAGTGTATCTTAGAAGACAGGTTAAGGTAAGGCAAACCAGCTTTTGATAGTGTTATCTGGAATACACCGTTTGAGTCTCTGAAGATGGCAGTGGTAAAATACAGGGAGCAAACGGTTATTTACAACTTGGACATAAACCAGATGGCATTTGTAAGAGTCGTAGGACATGAAAGTTAAGTCGTGGTAGAACAGGGAGTGATTAAGGATTGTAGGGTATTGGCGATGTTATTAAATACTGTACACTGATCAAGCAGTAAAGGAAACCGAGGAGAAGGAGAAATTTAGAAAGGGGAATTGAAGTTCTGGAAGGAGAAATATAAACTTTTCAGTTTACTGGTGACACTGGAATTCTCTCAGAGACAGCAAGGGACATGGAAGAGCAATCGTATGTACTGGATAGCGTTTGCAAAGAAGTTATAAGATGCACATTAACAAAAGTAAATCAAGAGTCAGGTCATGCTGAAAAAATTAGATAAGGAAATGAGAATGTAATCGATGTGTTTTGTTGCTTGGGCAGCAAAGTAACTGAGGATGGGGAGAGCGGGGAGGATATAGAATGTAGACTGGCTGTAACAAGAAAAGCATTTCTGAAAAAGGGGAATTTGTTAACATCTAATGTAAATTTAAGTGTTAGAAAGTCATTTCTGAGGGTACATGGTGAGATAATCAAATGGGAAGGTTTAAGGACTTCTTGACTGCCGTGGTACAGGGTTATGGGCGTCTAGGCAGTTTGAAGTTTTAGTAGCCGTGGATCTTTGATAAAGTACGAAACGTGCGTTTGCTGTAAAGGGGTAATAGAAAAACTCGTATAATTATGTTGGAGCTCAACGCGATATGCGCCTAGAGTTTAATTTACCCCCACAGCTCCCGTGTTATCGTCCAATGCCATCACCCTCTGCGTGAAAAACATAGAAGCCGCTGGCAGAAAAGACGTGGCAGTGAAAAAACAAGTTGGACCCAAGAGAATACTGATAGCGTTCTTATAGCTTTACGAAGTCTGCGCAAATAAGCTGAATGGTACAACGCGGAAAATGATGGGTCAGTACGAACGATCTTGAAAAATAATGTCCAACATCATCCCTCCAAGAGTAGGGTGAGCAAGCCCACCAACCTCAAGATTAGACCAAGCACATACGCTTTTGCCAAGCGATGTTAAATGTTATCAGAGAAAATGAAGAGAAAGTTGACAGTAGTGGATGACCGATGAAACCCAGTTTCACCTTAGAGGTTTTGTCGAAAAGCAGATCTTTCTCAATTGGTCTAACAGAAATCCACATCGTTTGCAAGAAACCCCTCTCCATTCACAAAATGAAACAGTTTGGTGCACAATGTCATCTCGGGCAGTAACAGGACCCGACCTTTTTAAAGATGAAGATGGTAACATGGTGGCCTTAAAGCTTAAACGTTATGGTAATATGTTATCATTCCTCTGCCAGAACTCGGTGCCTATTATCGAGATGAAGAAATATTCCTCTTGCAGGCTGGTGCAATAAACCATATTGCTTTAGCATCAGTTGATTTACTTAGACTCGCATTGCCTGGTCGTCTCGTCAACAAATTGGCCATGTTTCATGGCCTTCCCGTTCATCAGATTTATCGGCTCTAGACTTTTTCCTTTGGGGCCACCTAGACTCTAGATACTTCCACGAAAACCATTCAAGAAACCGAGGTGGATTGAATACATGAATTCGCCAAGAAACAGTCCAGAAAAAAGAGACGATCTGAGGACTTGAATTTGCCAAGAAATGAACAACATTCCGTTGGAGACGCTACGCAATGTCATGTGCGGTTTCACCCTCAGAGTCTGACAATGTGTGTGAAGTCAAGGATTCCATCTCAGTGATACCATCTATAAAAACAGATATTTTCATGTTCAGCTATTAATTTACACTCACGTACTCACGTACTCTAGATTCGTCTTAAAAAACTAAAATTAGTTTATATGGCCAATGGCCAATTTGGTCGAATTTTTATAAACTTACCGTTTCACAAGCTGCGAAATAGTCATGAATACGAACAGAGATCCAGGTACTGTCAAATGTTTTTCATTCCAGTCTTTGATCTCAATATAAAGTACTTCGACTACGACCGGTTTCAGTCAGTAATGATCATCTTCAGATCTAAATCAGTTTACAGAGCCTTATGACTCTGTTGTAAGCCGGTCAACTCACCGTTTGATTGTTTCACCCTGTATTTTTCTGGAACGTAGACATGAACGGTAGCGAAATGTGGACTAGAAGTAGCTCAGACAAGAGGAGAATAGAAGCTTTCGAAATACGTTGCTACAGAAGAGTGCTGAAGATTAGGTGGTTAGATCGGGCAACTAATTGGAGAGAAAATAAATTTGTGGCATAATTTGACTAAACGGAAGGATCTTTTGATGAGTCATTTGAGGTATGAAGGATTTGTCAGTTTAGTGAAGAAGGGAAGAGTGTGTCATATTATTCGATTTCAGATACTTTGCATATGACATATTTGTCATAAAAGAAAAGGACAGCCAACAAGCTGTAGTTCGTAAACATGCTGAGCATCACAGCGCGAGAGTAAAGATACGAAATATTTTCTTTTAATGTGCGCCGATACCAAGACGCGCGTCCAGCGTTTAAACACTCTAAAGAAACACTATGACCCGCTGGGCGCAATATTTAAAATCATTGCCGCAGCGCTTGATGGCAAGGAGCTGCGAAACAGAAGAAATAACAATCTATCTTTTGTTAAGAATTATTCTACAGACTTCATTATCCCTTATACGTTTGGTCGCTGACATGTTGAGACGTACTACATAGCATTCCTACAAGTTGTATTTTTATTTTGTGTAAAAACTATGTGAAACGACGAACAAACATTTCGGTAACTCGGGTGTGGATTCAATGTACTTACGCACACGCAAGGACATTTAATTTTTAGAAGGAACGGACTGACAAAGCAGCGATTATTGGACTGCGCCATGTACAAAAGAAATATCAGATGTAAGTCATGCGTTTGTTGTGTATTTATCAATGTCTAGAAGTTTAAAGCCAATTTGTTCAAAGTATATAATATTTTACGATGCAGTAATTTTCTTCTTATTCTTTTCTGTCGCTAACCAGAAATGATTTTCAAATTGTATATTAGCTTTGTTACAGGTTCGCTCTTTATCGCGGTGTCTCGATTATATTTGGGAAACCACTAATGTGTTCAACTTCCGATCCGTTAATCTTTCTCTTACGAAATTCCACTAATTTGCTTTCATTTCCATTTTTATATTCAAATAGGCCCTTAGGTATTTTCATCGAAGATTCTGATTGCGTGAAGGCAATCCGGGTCAAAGGGTCAATTAAGAAAACCCCTTCGCGGAATCAATCCGTACGTCTCCTGAACACAATCGAGAACCGACGCATCGGAGGTCAGTTAATAATCTCTGTCTCTTTTTAATTCATACTAAAAAACGGCCACACAGGATATCCGTACGTACGCAATCTACGGTTAGGTTGCATTTTGTCAGTAAATATTACCAACCAACAGTTACAGCATCACCATTATTGTTTACTATTATTTCTTATACAGAATAAGCGAGTTCCTAACGCCAGAAGTGGGGGCTAAAAATTGTAGAGGGAGACCAACGGATGAATACGGTAAGTAGCTTCAGATTCATATAAGTCGTCGTTATTAGGACATGAACAGGCTCTTGCACTGGATTACTTTTATTTAACCCGCAGACTGGCCTGACACGGACTAAATTATAAAATAAGTAATGCATCACAGTAACATATAGCCCATTAGGTCACCTTGTATTGTTGCGAGGAAAATTGTAGCTTTTTTGATATTGGGTAATGTTTTTCTATGTCCTTAATTAAAAACTGGCTTTTGTGAATTACAAACGATGTTTCTAATATTTCTGTTATCTGATCATTCGATGATCACGCATTAATTGTTTACTCAGAAACAATGTTTTTTCAACTGCAGACTCGTCGCCCTTTTCACGTATCGACAATCTCGAGGAATGTTTAATCAGCGAACATACCGCCCCATTGAGTAGAAAACCGTTCGTAATTTGTACCTTTAGTGAACTTACGCGTTGTACGCAGGTCTGTTTCAGCCAGTGGCCCGGCAACGATTAAACGGTTTTAATTAATTTGGGAGCCACGAGTTTCCTCGACAGAAACACGCACAAAGGGTCCCATTACTGTAATTACCCGCGGCTGTTAAGCATGGAGGCCAGGCCGCGCCGACAGGCCGCGTAACCAAGCGGGCTGTGACTCCACTGACGGAGGCGCGCACGACGTTTGCACAGTGGGTCTGACGGCGGACGCTCACAGAAATCTGCTCTGACATTAACGGACTAAAAACACCGCTTTTAACTTCCTACCTCGAATAACATGCTCGATAAAACTGATGGTGGGCAACGACGGATAAAACGTTTATGAATTTGGCACCATGAACTGATGGACTCCAGGGCAATCGCAAAGAAGTAAATCATCAAAGCAGGCTCTGAAAGGACACTGAAAGAAACAAGTGCCTCAGTTGGCACCTAACAATGAACATGAATTCGTGGACTGAAGAAGAGATATTTATTAAGGTATAACTACAGAGTGGTCCATTGATAGTGACCGGGCCAAATATTTCACGAAATAAGCATCAAATGAAAAAACTACAAAGAACGAAACTTGTCTAGCTTGAAGGGGGAAACCAGATGGCGTTATGGTTGGCCCGCTAAATGGCGCTACCATAGGTCAAACGGATATCAACTGCGTTTTTTAAATAGGAACCCCTATTTTTATTACATATTCGTGTAGTACGTAAAGAAATATGAATGTTTTAGTTGGACCACTTTTTTCGCTTTGTGATAGATGGCGCCGTAATAGTCACAAACGTATAGTTACGTGGTATCACGTAACATTCTGCCAGTGCAGACGGCATTTGCTTCATGATACATTACCCGTGTTAAAATGGACCGTTTATGAATTGCGTAAAAGGTCGATATCGTCTTGATGTATGGCTATGGTGATCAAAATGCCCAACGGGCGTGTGCTTTGTATCCTGCTCGGTACCCTGGACGACATCATCCAAGTGTCCGGACCGTTCGCCGGATAGTTACGTTATTTAAGGAAACAGGGAGTGTTCAGCCACATGGGAAACGTCAAACACGACCTGCAACAAATGATGATGCCTAAGTAGGTGTTTCAGCGGCTGTCGCGACTAATCTGCATATCACTAGCAGGAAAATTGCGGGAGAATCGGGAATCTCAAAAATGTCGGTGTTGAGAATGCTACATCAACATCGATTGCACCCGTGCCATATTTCTATGCACCAGTAATTACATGGTGACGACTCTGAACGTCGTGTACAGTTCTGCCACGGGGCACAAGAGAAATTACGGGACGATGACAGATTTTCTGCAGGCGTTCTATTTAGCGACGAAGCGTCATTCACCAACAGCGGTAACGTAAAACGGCATAATATGCACTATTGGGCAACGGAAAATTCACGATATCTGCGACAAGTGGAACATCAGCGACCTTGGCGGGTTAATGTATGATGTGGCATCATGGGAGGAAGGATAATTGGCCCCCATTTTATCAATGGAAATCTAAATGGTGCAATGTATGCTGATTTCCTACGTAATGCTCTACCGATGTTACTACAAGATGTTTCACTGCATGACAGAATGGCGATCTACTTCAAACATGATGGATGTCCGGCACATAGCTCGCGTGCAGTTGAAGCGGTACTGAATAGCATATTTCGTGACAGGTGGATTGGACGTCAAAGCACCATACCATGGACCGCACGTTCACCGGATCTGACGTCCCCGGATTTCTTTCTGTGGGGAAAGTTGAAAGATATTTGCTATCGTGATACACCGACAACGCTTGGCAACATGCGTCAGCGCATTGTCAATGCATGTTCGAACATTACGGAAGACGAACTACTCGCAGTTGAGAGGCATGTCGTTACACGTATTGCCAAATGCTTTGAGGTTGACGAACATCATTTTGAGCATTTATTGCATTAATGTGGTACTTACAGGTAATCACGCTGTAACAGCATGCTTGCTCAGAAATGATAAGTTCACAAAGGTACATGTATCACATTGGAACAACCGAAATAAAATGTTCAAACGTACCTACGTTTTGTATTTTAATTTAAAAAACATTCCTGTTACCAACTGTTCGTCTAAAATTGTGAGCCATATGTTTGTGACTATTACAGCACCATCTATCACAGAGCGCAAAAAGTGGTCCAACTAAAACATTCACATTTCTTTACGTACTCCACGAATATGTAATAAAAAATGGGGTTCCTAGTTAAAAAATCGCTGTTGATATCCGTTTGACCTATGGCAGCGCCATCTAGCGGGGCAACCATAGCGCCATCTGGTTTCCCCCTTCAAGCTAGACAAGTTTCGTTCTTTGTAGTTTTTTCGTTTGACGCTTATTTCGTGAGATATTTGGCCCTGTCACGATCAGTGGACCACCCTGTATATTGAGATGAATTAGTCAGTATCCCAGTATCCTAAAGGGGTCACTGGAGGAGATCCTTTTGTTGACATCACAAGTAATTCGTAATGAACACTTTTGCACTTGGTAAAGTTTAGATTGTCTTGACGAATCACCCAAAAAAAAAAATTAATCCACTTGGCATCATGGCCGGCCGAAGTGGCCGTGCGGTTAAAGGCGCTGCAGTCTGGAACCGCAAGACCGCTACGGTCGCAGGTTCGAATCCTGCCTCGGGCATGGATGTTTGTGATGTCCTTAGGTTAGTTAGGTTTAACTAGTTCTAAGTTCTAGGGGACTAATGACCTCAGCAGTTGAGTCCCGTAGTGCTCAGAGCCATTTTTGAACTTGGCATCATGAAATGACAGTATTCAAAGTATGTTAGCTTTTAGGTTTCTGTGTCACCTACCTGTGACAACACCAACATTGGAAACACATATTTGTTTATCAATAGAACAAGAAACCAGTCCAAGCAAATATTTAATTTTCCATTCGATGACTAGTTTTGGCCCGAGACCAGTTTTCAAATCAACATAACAAAGTCGAAAATGGCATTTCCGAAGATGTCAAAAAAGGTGTAATTGTCATTTACAGTGCATACAAATAACTGCGGCCGGAAACTCGTCATCGAATTAAAAAATAAAATATTTGCGACTTGTACTGGTTTTTCGTTGCATTTATTAACAGAAGTTGCCGACACAAGTTACTCCAGCATGCTGGAAGTTCGTACATATTTGATTAGCCTCTACAGGCCTTGTAATTGAAATACTTTGAACTTAATTTTTCAAGAATTTTGCAATGTCAACCACTTCTACCTGGATGTCGCATACTGGGGAAAAACCTGCTTAAAGTCCTGGAATGCACGTAGTGTGTGTTTTCAAAGAGTAATGGCGAAGAACTGTTTATTAACGTCCATGAAAATTTCGTTAACAGATCTTTCCCAACGAAGGACAATTTTCTATTCATTACAATGTTTGTGCGATCTCGGAACAATACAAACTTGGCATTTTGTAATGCTTCTGATGGAAGGGCCATAGGATGGAACCTTGTGGGACACTAAATAGTCATTTCGAACATGGATACTGAATGATCGTTCAATACAGGGCACTTTCCTATTGACAACTTTTGTTTTCTGTAACAGATACGATCTGAAGAGTTTTTCGGTGTTTCCTCTTACTCCATCGTGTTCTAATTTAATTAAAAGTTATTGTGATTCAGCGTATGGTGGAGATGGCTATGGCGGTTGCTTACTGAGGGAGACGCACGCAACGATTTACAGTGGCTCTCACCATGGACACGTAAAAATATTTGCCTAACATTTGAAAGAAACACAAAATGAACTTCTGACAAAATTTTTGGTTCTAATGACTACAAGAGCGACTGCTGGGCAATAAAAGGAAAAACTAGATACATATCAAACATCACAAACACATGGATTCTGGGACAATTGTAAAGAAGTAAGGACTGGAAGGGAACTCTTACCAAAAAAAAAAAAAAACTGATGGTAAAAATAGCTTCACTTGCCATCCAACTGTGAACACGATCATTCGTTTTACTTGTGCCAGAAATAATAACGTGAAATGATCAGCCTATATTTCATACGATGACAGATAACATTTTGAAATGTACTTACGCACGAAATTTTAACTGTGTTCCATCTGTAAATTGCTAAATTGTCTAAATTGTAATAATGGATTTTATATGTAAGTAATCTTAACTATCAAAGTCAATGACGATTACTTTCAAAGAATGAAACAAAATCTGGGAGGCCATATACTGAGATAAAACCAAATTATACTTCATTATAATCCTTATACGACCGCAACGAGCCACAAGCTTTCATAACACGAGTATACAATAAATAAACAACCTTGGCACATTGCCTTACTGGAATACAGTGATCGTGTATGAGATAAAATCTGGCGACTGTCTGAAATTTTACGTACGGCAAATAGATACATCTTTTGATGTGAGCTTTAGGGGCCACTGTAACATGGTCATTAATAAAACACATATTGGTGCTCCTTTTAAAATAAATGCGTAGGACAGTGGTACAATTAGGTCAACATCTTGATATTTTTAGCTGCATTAAACAATAACCGACCACGTTTAATAATTTTCCATGGTGTTCCTTAAGGATATAACCTGGATAAACTTTAAGAGCTCAAAATATTTACTAATTAAAACACTGCCCACATCAGTTGTTAAATGAACAAATCTATTTTCGTAACAGAACCTGTTTCGAAGGATTTTCTGATCCGCTATGATGCCTCTTTTCCCTGTTTTTTTTTTTTTTTCCTCTTCCCTTTATTGAGGGTTCCTTTTCCGCCGGCTCTAACTTCTCTGATAGCAGCTTGATTTAACAGAAGTCTCATTCTCGCTCTTTAGTTTACACTTACGGACTCCGCTGGCCCGTTTACCACTTACGAATCGCGTCTATAAGAGGGCGTCATTTAGGCCGCTTCTAGTGTACATCTAGCGTGCCTATACCAGTAGTTGGGTAATGTTTTACCAGTTTTCACTTGGATAAATGAATATCTCACAATCAGTTTTATGTTGTGAATATGTCAGATTTATATTTGCACTTTAAAAGTCGGCATCTTTTCAATATGTATGGGGCAGTATGTCCTTTTAAAACCACAGTTGTCTGGAATAACTGTGACAGGGGATGCAGCTGTGTCCCCATATCGCGAGTGTTGTAGTGTAGAAGTTACAACTCAAGTGGGAGGCACTGGAACACTCGCCCAATAGTACTGATGCATCGCCATGAGATTATCACACCTTCGGTCCATTCAACAAGGCTTTGAAGGATCGACGATTCCTGTCGGACAAAGATGTGCAACAGGCAATTACGGACTTCTTCACGCAGCGGGACACGGTCTTTTACCAAACGGGTATCGTCAACCTGGCCCATCGATGGGATTATTTTCTCAATGCTGAAGTTAATTTTACCTGATTGCCATACACATTGTGGAATGTACGGCCTTCTAACTGAAACTCTGATTGCCTCTCATATAAACAAACCTTTTGAAACATTTCACCTTGTTTCTGTAGGAAAATAACCGGTTATAACAAATGTTAATTTTTTTTGTAATATAACAGTCTTAACCTCATAAAGATGTTTATTTATTTACTGGTGACCAGTCTCGACCACTATTCTTGTCGTCATCAACCGTTTACTCTGTGAAGAGAGTACTAATACGTAATTCGAGGAAATAATTAGAGGAAAATAAACTACAAGCACAAAAAGAAATGTGGAACATCAACGAATACGTAAAATAATGAAAGCTGAAACCCATGGGGGTCTGCTGAAACTGGCGAGGACCAAGCGCCGCTCTAGGAGGCATATATGCACTGCTGCACGAAATTTTTTTTCTTTATTGTTATTTGAATACCTTTACAATAAAGGTAGAACGGCAGCGGCCTATCTACGCCGCTCTTCAGCCAAAGTGAACACACACAGGAAAGAGAAAGACAGGAAAACAAACCACCATGGTGGACAAAAACGGGAGACAGGCATAGTAAAAATAAATTAAGCCATTCACGGGTGCACTTGATTGGATAAAAAACGTTCATCACAGTACACAAGCGCAGAATACAGAATTTACACATGTGAACGGAGGAGCACAAACAGAGAGCCACTGAAGCACTGACACGAAGACACACATGAGCACTGGCGACGACCTCCGGTGCACGAAGATGTACTGCTCACGCACAAAGCCAGGAACCTGCCAAAGGGATGAGGTGCGGGTAGGAGGGCGAGGGAGAGGGTGTTGGCGCCAGTGGGTGGGGAGAAGGGAAGGGGAGGGGAGAGGGTAGGGGGGATTGTGGAAGCCCGGGGGGAGGGGAGGGAGGTAAGAAGAGAGGAGGGAGAGAAGGGAAAGAGGATGCCCTGGAGGAAAAACACAGGGGGAGGAAGGGGAGGATCAAAGTTGGTAGGAGGGGTACATGGAATGGATGAGGGCATCATCAGGGAGGGGGAGTTGGCGGAAGCCACCTTGGGCGAGGTTATTGAGTGTGGAGAGATGGAGAGCGGGTTGGATGTGGGAGTTCAGGCGCGGGAAAAGATGGCAGAGACAAGCGGGTGAGGGGGGATCAAGTTTGTGGGAGGTGTAAAGGATCTGTATCCATTCGAGGAAAAGGTGTGGGAACGAAATTAAGCCATAGACGATCCACGTGTGGGAGGGGAGGTGGATGCGATTTGTAGAAGATAGGAGGGGCGGCGATCCAGGCGGGATGGGCATAGCAGAGGATAGGGCGGATGAGGGATTTATAGGTGTGGAGGACGGTGGATGGGGTCCACACCCCATGTGCGGCCAGAAAGGAGCTTGAGGAGGTGGAGTCGGGAGCGTGCCTTGGCTTGGATCATCTGGAGATGGGGGTCCAGGAGAGGCGACGGTCAAGGGTGACACCACAGTACTTAAGAGTGGGGGTGAGACTGATAGGATGGCCGTGCATGACATGAAATTTACATCGCTTAAATTGCGGACCGTCTACCCATCGTCTTCCATACTACATCATTGTCGGTCAATGCACATAAGACATGTTAAATAAAGCCTAAACACAATTATTTGTCTACAATATGCACTTCCAGACCACAGGCATATCGAAAATACAGATAAGCTTCATCAAACCATAACATAAAACTTAACATTGAGTAAAAGGAAAGAAAGCAAGTTGTTAACCAATAAGGATACGTATGATGCCCTCTATGGGACCCTGTGTGTAGCAACCATGAGGCAAAGATGTTAGCAGGGACTTCACCAGTAACCGAAACGCCGAAAGAACTGGTATAGGCAAGCGTATTCAAATACAGAGATATGAAAACAGGCAGAGTGCGGCGCTGTGGTTGGCAATGCCTATAGAAGACAACATGTGTCTGGCACAGTTCTTAGATCGGTTATTGCTGCTAAAATGGCAGGTTATCAAGATTTAACTGAGTCTGAACGTCGTATTATAGTCGGTGCACAAGCGATGGGACATAACATCTCCGAGACAGCGATGAAGTGGGGAATTTCCCGTACGACCATTCCACAAGTGCACTGTTAATATCATGAATTCGGTAAATCACCAAATCTCCGACATAACTGCGGCCCGAAAATGATTCTGCAAGAACAGGACCAAAGACGACGGAAGAGAATCGTTCAACGTAACAGAAGAGCAACCCTTCCGCAAATTGCTGCAGATTACAAAGCTGAGCCATCATCAAGTGTCAGTATGCGAATCATTCAACGACACAAGATCGATAGGGGTTTTGGAGCCGCGGGCCCACTCGTGTACACTTGATGACTGCACGACACAGAGCTTTACGCCTCGCCTGGGCCCGTCAACACTGACACTGGTATGTTGATTACTGGAATCATGTTGCCTTGTCGGACGAGCCTCGTTTAAAATTGTATCGAGCGGATGGACGGGTACGGGTATGGAGATCACCTCATGAATCCATGGACCTTGCATGTCAGCAGGGGACTGTTGAAGCCGGTGGAGGCTCTGTAATTGTGTGAGGCGTGTGTGCAGTTGGAGCGATGTGGGACCCCTGATACGTGTAGATATGATTCTTGAGGCGTGACGACTTTATATCACTCCTGTCTGGAGCCTGTGTATCAGGTGAAAGACTCATGCCTGCACAGTGACATGGTCTGAAGCGGGTTCAGTTGAGAACGTAGTTCTAATTTTCATCCACCAGAGCACAGTAGCGGACAGAGACCTTCAGGAAACAGGTCAAGAGAATGTTTTTGTGAATTGTTCTGTTTATTTCTTGAAGACTTTTTTGTTTATTTGCGTTTGTACAGTTTTTTACATGTTTTAGTGGTATGAATGATGCGTGAATGTGGTCTAAAGTAAATATGTAGAACTTTTTTGTAGTGTCAAACGCTGTACGAATTAGCCTGAGAAATTTTTAAGAGAGTGTGGATGTAGACGATTGGGAATTTTGTATCATAATATGTTAAGTGAGTTTATGGTAAAAGGAAAGCTAATTCGAGTGCAAATGAAAATAGTTAATAACGTAAAGTATAAATAAAATATAAGAATGTTAAATATTTATTTTGGGAAAAAGTACAATTCGAAAGTGTGTTGTTTGTTGATTGGTTAATCATGAAAAGGTCGAACTAAATCGGGAGATTAATATTTTTCTATTGGCCTCAAAGAAAACTGACCAATCAGAATGGGGTATTCTTCGCGCGTCTTTTCTCCTGGAGATAGAGAATGCTTACAGCCATCAAAAGAGCCGGAGCCAAGCCTTTCAATGGTATGGTCGTATGTAGTATGAGCTCTGAAGGAAGTTATAGTTTTTCGGTTTTAGTTATGCTATATGCCTCAAAAGCGTTTTAAAGTGAAGGCAAATTTATTCTGGTGAGTTTTTTAGAAAGTACGGATTTTTTAAGTAATTTTGTGTATGAGAAATTCCGCGTGGCATATTGATCAGATCGGTGACCAAAAACTCGAGTGCATTACACACCGATAAACTTAATATTGTGGCGAGCATTTTCGTTTAAGAACAATCCGTGTTTAGTAGCTGTTCAGATTTCGGGAGCTACTTTACCATAAAATTGCCAACGTGAATGAAAGGGTCTGCGAGTGACTGTGTTAGGATTAGCACGGGCTTGGCAGTGAATTTGTAATTGTAAAATTCAGAATATACCGAATTTTTGCCAGTATTTCCACCTTTCGTTCAAAATTAAGACGTTTTCACTATTTTTAGAATAGTTACGTTGTATGCAGCTTGGTGCGAGTCGCAGTACGGTAGGTTTCTGCTCGGCTTTTCTACTGGCGATCTGCTGTGACGAGTCCACACTTCCGCTGGCCACCAAACTACGCAAACATGAACATTATTGAGATATGTGGAATGCCTTGCAACGAGCTGTTCAGAAGAGATATCCACTCCCTCGTAATGTTACGGATTTATGGACAACCAGGCAGGTTTCATGGTATCAGTTCCCTCCAGCACTACTTCAGACATTAGTCAAGCCCATACATGTTGTGTTGCGGCACTTCTGCGTGCTCGCGGGGGCCCTACATGATATTAGGCAGGTGTACCAGTTTCTTTGGCTCTTCAGTGTAGAAAACCCTCATCGAGTTGAGTTTAAGTCACTATATAAATGGTCTGGTTATAGTATGTAATGTTAAAGAGAAAATACAGAAACGATGATCGCAAAGACTCTGCCGACCGCCTGGCGGAACTGTGGCGAGCGTACACGGCATTCTGCGTACACTGGACTGGACTGTCAAGACAGAACCGTTCCGTGACAGAGGTAAACTTTGTGTCGCGCAGTCGTCAAGGGCACACGAGTGGGACATCGGCTCCGAAAGCCCATATCGATAACGTTTCGTTGGATGGTTCACACGCGTATTCACAAGTAGGTGTTGTTTTAATCCCAGAAAGGAATCACGCCACCGCACTGAAATCTGCACATTGAAATCTGCAGTAATTTACGGAAGGGTTGCACTTCTGTCACATTGAACGATTCTCTTCAATCATTGTTGATTCCGTCCTTGCAGGATCTTGTTCCGGCGGCAGCGATGTCGAGTTTTGATGTTTTACCGGATTCATGATATTCACGGTACACTCGAGATATGGTCGTACGGAAAAATCCCGGCTTCAACGCTACCTGGAAGATGCTGTGTCCCATCGCTCGAGCGCCGACCATAACACCACGTTCAAATTTGCCATTGTAGCAACAGTAATCGATCTAACAACTGCGCCAGGCGCCAGACGCTTTGCCAATCACAGCGCCGTATTCTGCCTGTTTATATCTCTCTGTATTTGAATACGCATGCTTATACCAGTTTCTTTGGCGCTTCAGTGTATAAGATTGTCGACAGTGTGAGTTACTTGTTTTATTCGTTGTGATGCTACAGCTGTAGCCATTTTGTTTTTTAACTGCAGGCAACCTGAAGATGTTCTAAGAAGGAATTTGGTCGTAACACATAAATACAGCCAATACAATAATACAGTTGGCGTGGTCCTCATAAATCACTAAAATTAGTTTATATGTGTGGGGACTCTTCCTTCCGACATGTTCGTTGAATAAAGAATGCATCTGAACTGAAGGTGTAAGTGTGTTGTTCGTTCTTTTGTACGTGTCCGAAAGAACAGACACCACACATATAAATATATGCATATTGATGGCAAATAGTCATACCTTCAGAGCGGAAGCACTCTTCGCTCGAACTCTTGTGGGAATCAAGTGAGGCTGCTAGCAATGAGGCTAATAGACAAGGGACACAATGTATGTAGTGTGCGACGTATGGGAATTTGGTTCGGACGGGCCAGTGGTTAAGGTGATCGCTCGCGCTATGCAGGAAAGCCGCGTTCGTGTCCCTGTCCAGCACAGATTTTCACCTGCCGGCATTGGATTCATTTCAATGGCCGATTGCCACTGAAGTCGAAATTTCTCTTTTTTCACGCCTTAAAATTACTGTCAATTCAGTTGCTCAACATGATCAAAATTATTTTCCAAACAAAACGACTGAACTTATTTGGAACACCAGGTGAATCATATTCGTAGAAATCAACATCTGCCTAATGTTATATATCTGGAAGATCCAATAATGAACAAGTGGTCTTTGCTGAATATGGCATACCTGAAGAAACTTATAGGTTCTCTTCCTCATCAAATTGAGGCCATTATCCACGGTGGATGCGGCGTTACACGACATTAACGTGGTGTCTCCCAGGAGTAACTAATTTGTTGTAGAGTACGCTTAGGATAGTGAGTGACACCACTCGCAGAACACATTGGTACACGCTACGTGGAGTACCACGGAAATCATAGGAGGCTATGCACCCCTCTTACCATCAGATCACTTTGGTAATTTTCATGAGGTTAAATTGGACAGGCTAAAGAAATCGTGTCTATCTCTCTGCCTCCCCCCCCCCCCCCCCTTCTCTCTCTCTCTCTCTCTCTCTCTCTCTCTCTCTCTCTCTCTCTCTCTCTCTGACTTGATATAGGAAGCTATTGTCTAAATATCAGTACCCGTTTCTTCTCCAGCAGCAATTCAAAGGGACCTGTACCCTCAGGAAGACATGCACCAAATTGTGTCACAAGCGAATCACTCAACTCCAGTCAGTCCCAGAATAAGTTTTGGCGAGCTTTTAGACGTTCATGGATCTGGATGGCTTTAGAACGCCTCTTGTTGCTCTCTGGGTTCGCAGCATGATATCTGGCGCCATCATCAGCTTGGTATCAAGTGCAACATGCATCCAGAGATCTGTCTATTTCAACTGCTCTTAATGTACCAGTAGACAGGCCGGAAGAGACTGGAATGCAAGGATTTGAGATGTGGTATTACAGAAAGATGTTGAAAAATTTCGTGTACTGAAAGCTGTCAATTTAGGTTCTCCCCAGAAGCGGCGAAGGCAGGAATATTTGGAAAATATTACGAGCTAACATCCCAAAGATATTCGGGCTCACATGCGGTTCCTAGTAGTAGAAATGTCTTGGCTCAAACTCGACTATGGGTTGAACCGCACGTGTCGCATTACACGCCCTAAATTTGACACTTCTGACCCTTTGGTTAAATTGTCTGAAGTTAATATTAATACCGGGAACTAAATTAACGACCCATAAATGATGTAGGCCACACAGCTGCGATTTGGCTAGAATAATGTTTATTCAGAAAGCAAACTAAAACCGAAACTGGCCGTATTTAGAGTTACTGTTACACTCGAGGTTATATCTATTTGACCCAGTTCGATCATTTACAATATCATCGCGAAAATCAAGTCCACCTCGTTAACTACGCGAAAAGTTAGAGTTCACACCAGGCGCTGCGGCTGCTCGCAGCTCATAAACTAAGTCCCGCGATACCACACAACGCGAAATTTTCTGTTTCACTTCCTAGCTGGCTAAAGACCGACTGTCCGCTTATGCGTCTTAGTTCGAACTATACCCTTTGGTATCTCCAGCAGAACTGTTCGCTTTCGTGTCTACATCCGAACTATCCTCTTTGGTGTCTCGATCAGAACTGCCCTCAGCCCGTCTCCGACCGCGTTTCCCGCGCGCCGAACATCTTGGCTCAAGTGAATAGCGCAGTTCCCTTTCTTGAAGCTGTCCATCTGATTGGCTACAGCTTATTCAACATTAGTTTACATTTTAACATATTTAAATAATCAAAGCCTGACCACTTTCACGTTCTAAATAAAGCAACAAGAACATCCATTACGTAATAAACGTTAAATTCTTTTACATAAAACCAATAAAATTTCCTTCCTAACTTTGAATGTCACAGACAGTAGCCTTGCACCAATGTGCTTTCTGATAAATAAATAAAGAACAAAAGTAACTATTATGCACTAAACTTTACAACAAATATTCTATTACCTAATGATTCAATAAGGTGTCATGCTGTCATCGTTCAATATGTTTTGTGTGGAGGAAATGATGATCTGATGCTTAACTGAAAATACTGATAATTTAAATTTTCTATGTCTTTTAAACAGATAAAGTTACAGAGTTGATATTTACAACTTTCGTCATTTTAATGATGCGCTTCTACATGAAATGTCGATCGTTAAGATTGACCAAAGCGTTCAGATTTTAGCATTCAGGTCTTTGTTACAAAACTTGTTAATTTCGCATTAACAATAAATCCTAAACTATTGTAGATATGATCAAAATTCAAGTTTTGTTGGGATCACCATGAAGATTCATTGAGGATGACAGAATAAAATTTCTGTGGCTTCATTCCCTGCTTTACTACAGAATTAAATAGTTACCATAAATGTTTCCCTTTATGGCCGACCTTAGGTCCGCCATATTTAACACTGCTACGTCTCGATGGCCACAAACGGCTCCTGCTGGGTTTCCCTATGACGTAGGTTCTCGTCTGTCTCATTCACACACTACAGCGCTTAGGCCTCAATAGACGTCTGTGAGTTTCTCCATCTCGTGGTGAATCTGCGCCCTTTGTGGCACACTGTCCTCGACGACAGGTCCTGTAGGCTGACTCTTTCGGCCATATATTTAAATAAGAGTGCAATGCTCGTTAACTCACAATATTGACAAGAGGAGGGGAGAGGATAACAGGATATGTTTTAAGACATCAAAGAATAATTTACGTGGTGCTTGAGAGAGCTGTTGAGGATGTAAACTATAGGAGGAGTCGGAGGTTGAAACATATCCATAAGGTAATAGGGTCGTTCGGTGCAAAGTTTACTCTTAGATAGAGCGTTTGGCACATGAGAGAAATTCGTGGCGGGCCACATAAAATGAGTCGCAATGACCCAAAGAAAACAAATAAAACACAGTGAGTGGTACTTGCCATCCTTTAGTTGTCGAATATGTCTCTGGTCTCTGTGGACTCAGTAATTACGCTTTGTTCAAGACAACACAAAGATCTTATTTAAATACACACTATGTAGCAATCAGTGCGTTTTATAATCCTGAACGTTACAATCTTCACGTGAGTGCATAGATACCATCAGTCTGACAGAGCCTGGTTACCACTGAGGCCTTACGTTTGGAAACAAGTAACGGCGTGTTCTGTTGGTGATCATTCTATAGGATCAAGAAACTATGTGTTACTTCGGTTCACTGTTACTTCTGTTCACTGGATGTCTACAAAGATAAATTGGTAGATCCAAGAGGAAAGTTCAGGACAGCAGAACATCAGTATATCGTGGTTAATTGTGCCAGTAGCTTACCTTACGACTGGAAGGGCGACTGCTCCCCAAGAAGCTCCAGATGCGGCCAAAGACTCCCTGCTTCCGATTGGCGCCGTGCAGTCCCTCCACATCCGGGTCGACGTCACCGTCGTGATCGAAGCTGGCGACGTCGTCGTAGTCGCCGTGGGCGGAGGGCGCGGGCTGGGAGCAGACGGCGGAGGCGACGTTGTCGTCCAGCTTAGGCTCGGAGCTGAAGGTGACCTGGCGGCGCATGGGCAGCTGGCCGCGGTCGGCCGAGGGCCAGCTGGCGCGCGGGATCACCGGCGGCAGCACCGACAGCAGCAGCAGCGGCAGCCCGCCGCCCACGCCGGCCGCCGGGTTGGGCATCGCCTCGTCGATGCTCAACCGCGCCAGTGCCGTCGCCTCCAGCGGTGACAGCTCGCCCTGTAACACCGGGAGTAAACGGTTAGTGTGTGTCGCAGGTGCCTACTGCAAAGAGCAGAAGCCCAACATACACCCCAGCCGCTGAGTTGGGCGTCGGTCGACGCTCAGACGTGTCAGCGCTGGCGCCCCCAACGGCGACGGTTCTCCCTGTAACATCGAGAGTAAATAGCTAGTGTCTGTCGCAGGTGCTGGCAAGGTGCCAACTGTGCCATCAGTGGAAGCTCAACGCCCATCCTACCCGCTGGTTGAGCATCACTTCCTTGATCCTCAGCTTCTTCTTCCATATTCGGATGCACCAATTATATCTTCCCTTCCCAGTAACTAGCAACGTAGGTTGCTTTGTCATTGGCTTTCAAAATATCGTCTTTTGTGCATGTTATAGACATATCTGGGCAAATCAATGGGTGGTCCAAGTCCTGTATTGCTCCGCATTCACACCTATCGCTGTCACTGCGGCCCGATTTAAATAGGTTTGATTTGCACCCAGTTACTCCAGTCCGCAGCTGGTTTAATGACCTCCAAGTTGTAAAAGGTAGTTGAAATCCTGCAGATCCCTCCTCAAGTAGTTCCATTGTGGAGTGTGGCACCATTTCTTCCCAAAGAGATAGCCACCTTGCGACGGGCTTGGTGGCGAGCTCTTCAGAAGTTTCAATGAAACTCCTGCGGGATTTCAGCCGGACACGTTGTTTTCGATGGATATGCATCGGGTATCGAGGATCATTCTTTTGTTTTGATCTTTCGATCTCGGCGGCTATTTGTCTGCGGATAGTGGGTGGTGCTATGCCTATGATGGGATAAATTTTGTCTTTGGGAGTTGGTTTGAGGCACCCTGTGGCAATACGTACAGTTTCGTTAACGGCGACGTCAACTTGCTTAGTGTAAGCAGTGTTCCTCCAAACTGGCGCCGCGTATTCCACTGCTGAGATACTCAGCGCCAGACCCGTGGTGCGCAAAACGTGTGGTTGAGCTCCCCACGATGAACCTGTTAGCTTCCGCAGTATGTTGTTCCTGGCACAGACCTTTTTTTTAGTGTTGTGACAGTGCTGCTTAAAAGTAAGTGCTCTGTCCAATGTTACTCCCAGGTATTTTGGGCTGTTTGTATGCTTCAGCTCTTCCCCTTGCCACATGACTCGGAGTTTCCGTTTGGCTTGTTAGTTCTGAAGATGGAAGGCGGATACTTGAGATTTATTAGGGTTTGGTTTGAGATTATTGCTTTCGTAATAGGTAGCAAGTTCTGTTAAGGCTCCTGTGAGATTCTCCTCCACTTGTTCAAAGGTTTTATCCTGTGTGGCCACTGCTGCATCATCGGCATAAATGAACATTCGTGTCTGGTGTCTAATGGGAAGGTCATTCGTAAAGATGTTAAATAATATTGGAGCCAAGACACTACCCTGTGCAAGTCCATTTTTCTGTGTCCTCCATCGGCTGTTTTTAGATTGTAACGTTACATAGTAGCGTCTGTTCTGTAGCTGCATTGCACGAACATAGAAAGGGTGTAGTCGTTACTGACATTATACACTTTCTGGGTAAGCAACTTATGGTTAACTGTGTCATATGCTGTGTCGTCTCTGATAGCCGTCTTCTATGTACTGTGTGAGATTAAGGATTTGGTCACAGCATGATTTTCCTGGTCGAAATCCAGTTTGCTCGTTAATGAGGGCTTTGTCCACACAATCAGCTATGAGTTTCAGGATCATACGCTCCAGAACTTTAAATAGATGACAAAGCAGTGAGGCAGGCCTGAAATTTTTAGCTTCAGCTGGGTCTTTCCCTGGTTTTAGTAACGCAACAGCTCAAGCTTTCCTCCACAGTTTAGGACTTTGCATTGTTATAATACAGTTATTCATTAGTTCTAGGATCCATGCTTGTACTCTCGGTCCTAAATGTTTAATTTGCTCAGATCTCAGATCGTCGAGGCCATCGGCCTTATTGTTTTTCAAATCGTTGATGGCGTGACAGCGCTGTCGCCTCCAACGGTGCCTACTTACCTTGTAACACCGCGAGTAAACAGATAGTGTTTGTCGTAAGTGTTGCCAAGTGTGCCATCTGTAAAAGCAGCAGCAGCCCAACACACAACCCAGCCGCTAGGTTGGCCATCATCATCTCGTTGATGTTCGATGAGATTTCGGGATTGCAGTCAGATCACGTCGACTTCTTGCCACGATATTTCGGCTGGCAATCGTCCTGACATCTTCAGGTGAGTGTCCGTGACTGGAGACTGCAAGTGCTTTTTTTTCTTCTTTATTGTTATTTCAATACCTTACACAAAAGGTGAGCCGACAGCGGCAATATTACGCCGCTATTCGGCCACAGGTAGAACAAATAGACAAAAGGAAGACACACAAAAACAAAACACAATGGTGGGAATAAAACAGTAGACTTTTGAGTAAAAAACATGGAGCCGTTCACAGTGGAGCATAGTAAAAAAATAACATTCAGCACTTGTACACGGACACTGATGACTGAAACGACACACGTGAACGATAGAGCGTGGGCGGTGAAAACACACACAAAGAACCAATGGCAATGATCTCCGACGCGCCAATGTTCACTTGATGTCTGCGAGTCTGGGGACCTGCCAAAAGGGGAAAAGGTGGGGGAGGAGGGAGAGGGGAGAGTGTAGATGCCAGTGGCAGTGGAGATGGGAGGGGGTGGAAAGAAGGTACAGGGATGGGGGAGCCTGGGGGGAGGACGGAGGGAGAGAAAGGAGAGAGTGTGTCCCAAGGAAACACAGGGTATGGAAGGGGAGGAGCAAAGTTATAGGAGGGGTAGATGGAGGGGATGAGGGCATCATCAGGGAGGGGGAGTTGGTGGAACCCACCTTGGGCGAGGGTATGGAGGATGGAGTGATGGAGACCAGGTGGGATGTGGGAATACAGGCGCGGCAGCAGACGGGGGTGGGAGAGGATAGGAGAGACAAGCGGGTGAGGGGGATCAAGTTTACAGGAGGTGTAGAGGATCAGTATCTGTTCGACCAAAAGGAGGAGGTGTGGCAACGGAATAAGGTCATATAGGATGTGTGTGGAGGAGGGGAGACGGATGCGATAGGCGAGGAGGAGCGCATGGCGTTCTAGAATTTGAAGGGATTTGTAAAAGGTATGAGGGGCGGAGACCCATGCGGGGTGGGCGTTGCAGAGGATAGGGCAGATGAGCGATTTATAGGTGTGGAGGATGGTGGAGGGGTCCAGACCCGATGTACGGCCAGAAAGGAGCTTGAGGAGGCGAAGGCGGGAGCGTGCCTTGGCGGAGACTGCAAATTCCCGGCGTCAACTTTATAGCAAAAAATTGGCGCGAAAACGCGTACGCATTGGCCTCCGTCACAGGAGCGTCCTCTATCGAAATCCGCGCCCTCTAGGGCTACTGTTCTATCTGTGGAGAGCAGGTTCATGCATAAAGGTGAAAACTACATGTTCGCCCTCTGCCGGAATGCGCGCCCGCGTCGCTAAAAGCAGACATCAGATGTTACCAGATGTGTCATTATGAATAAACTATCTTCTCTCAGAGGAAATTAGAGATATCATCGAGTCCTAAGCCTTGTCCAGTGGAAAACCGCTATCACGATTTGTAAGATTTTGGGCTAGGCATATCTCCACAGATTCTTTAATTGCTGAATCCCAAAAAGTTTTCGCTGGGGGCCAATATTTTCGTGGCAGAAAAATTCATACCGTGTCCTGAGGTAATAAAGTGCTCAGTTACGGCCGACTTACTCGGCTGCGAAAGGCGAGTGTGGCGTTCGTGTTCAACGCACCTTTCATGTACTGTGCGTGTCGTCTGACCGATGTAAGCTTTGCCACACTGGCAAGGAATTTTATAGATCCCGGCCTTCTGCAGAACCAGATCCTCCTTTCCTGAACCGAGAAGGTCAATAATCCTCGTCGTGGCCGGAAGATTACTTTAACTTGATGTAACCTTAGGATCCTGTCTATTTTAGATGATAGGTTGTGGGCGTATGGAAGGAACGCCCTGGACTTGAATAGCTACTTATCTTCTTGATGTTGTGGGTGGTCACGTTTCTTCTTTCTTAGCGCTGTTATAATCTGATGTGGAGAGTAATCATTACCTCTGACACAGACTCTAAATGTTCCAGCTCCTTTGTAAGGCTGTCTTCACCAGAAACAGCACGAGCCAGTTGCACCACCGTTCTAAGGACGTCGGTAGTTTGTGAAGGATGATGACAACTCGACGCTTGCAGGTAAAGGTCCGTATGTGTTGGCTTACGGTAGACAGAATGCCCTTATGACCCATCCGCTCTCCCAGTAACCAAGAAGTCCAAAAAGTGGCAAGCAACCATCCTTCTCTATTTCCATTGTAAACTGGATGTTCTTGTCGACTGCATTCAAATTTTGCAAGAAACGTGACAGTTCTTCTTCACCTTGGGGCAAAAAAAAAAAAAAATAAAAAAAAAAAAAGTGTCATCTACATATCGCCAGAAAACTCTCGGTTTAAGTTCTGCCGAATCTAATGCCCTTTCCTCAAAGTCTTCCATGAAAAAGTTTGCTACCAAAGGCGAGAGAGGACTGCCCATAGCAGCACCATCAGTCTGCTCAAAATATTCGTTCTTAAATAAAAAGTAGGTTGAGGAAAGGACGTGATGGAAAAGTGCTGTTATGTCGTCCGTGAACTTATTGCTGATGAGCGACAAAGAACCTATAAGAGGAACCTTAGTAAAAAGTTAGATGAATCGAAGCTGACTTGTAAGTCAATTTCACTGAGTGAAGTGACTTCAGTCTATTGATAACGTCAGCCGAGTTGTGAACATGATGCGCGCACGTTCCCAAGAAAGGTCTCAGTAGAGAGGCGAGATGTATCGCCAAATCATACGTGGGCGCGTCGATATTACTGACGATCGGCCGTAACGTAACCTCTTTTTTATGGATCTTCGGAAGACCGTATAACCTGGGTGGCACAGAACTATGAGGTCTTAGACTTTTCGCCACTTCTTGCGGAATAGAAGAAGAGTTCAGCAATGCTGATGTTTTCCTTTCCACTTTCGCTGCGGCGTCTTTGTCAATCTCCCGACACATTGTTTCTTCTGATTATAAACCTCACATGGTAACAGAACTATAGCGTTTCCCTTATCCGCTGGTAAGACCACCGTGTGAGGATCTTCTCGTAGCTTTCGTAGTGCGGCCCTTTCCATGGCAGAAATGTTTCTCCTTTGACGTGAAGCTGTCGTGAGTGCACAGCAAGTTTCACGTCTTATTTCTTCCGCAGCATCACTAGGAAGAGGTCTAACAGCTTCCTCAACAGCACTAATAAAAATCAGTCAGAGGCAGGGTTCTCGGTGTAGGGGCGAAGGTCAAGCCTTTCCCAAGCACAGACAGTGTTACGTTGTCCAAAACTTTATCCGTGAAATTGACCACGGAATGTCGAAAGGCATCTTCTTGCGGTAACGTTGCTGACGGCTTGGCGATCTTCGAAACCTGTCTTGAAGAAGAGTTCAGCATTGCTGATGTTTTCCTTTCCACTTTCGCTGCGGGGTCTTTGTCAATCTTCCGATTTCTCTTTATGGACCCAGTCTGGTTTTGGCCAGGTCACGCCCTCGACCCATGCCCAGGAAAGTGATGGCAGTCTGGATGCAATCTCCATATGCAGATGAAACAGCTGTTTCGATATGACGCCCAGTTCACGCCGAGTAAACCGAATCCTCTCCTCCACTAGTGCTAAGCTTGCCTTTTGTGTAATGAATTTTGCAGCGGCGGTCTCGATAAAATGTCTCACTCTAGCAAACTTCGGGATAAGGCCATTGTCCCGATTCTTCAGTAAAAAACACAGAGAACTTAAGTCTCGCTCACTTATAGCGTAGCTTGTCCAACCTCGGGATTTGTAATGCCATCACCTCCCAGAAGTGGTGTCTGATGTGATTCTTGAAGTTTTCCCGGCGTACTGAATGTTCGATGAGATATCGGGATTGCAGCCGGATCACAAGAAGTGGCATCGTGGCAACATGTGATCCGCCTGCAAACCCGAAATCTCATAGAACATTCAGTACGCCGGGAAAACTTCAAGAATCACATCTCGTTGATGTTCAGCCATGTCAGCACTGTCGCCTTCAGTATCGCCAATTCTGCCTGCAACTTCGAGAGTAAAGAGTTCATGTGTGTCACAGGTGCTGGCAAGTGTTCCAACTGTAGCATCAGTGGCAGTCCTAAGACCACCCCATACGCTGGGTTGAGCATCAACTCCTTGATCCTCAGCTGCGCCAGCACTGTCGCCTCCAGCGGTGCCAGCTCGCCCTGTAACATCGGGAGTAGACAGTTTGTGTCACAGATGCTAGCTGGTGTACCAACTGTAATAGTATCAGCAGCTCAACACACACCTCAGCCGCTAGGTTTGTCATCATCACCTCGTCGATGCTCAATTATGCCAGCGCCGTCGCCCCATCATCGGGAATTCTCCCTGCAACATCGGGCATAAACAATTATTGAACGTCGCAGGTGCTGCCAAGTGTGCCAACTCTAACATTACTGGCAGCCCAACGACCACCGCTGCTGCTGAATTGTGCATCGTCTCCTTCATCCTCAGCTGCACCTGTCCCATCCCTTCAGTGGCAACAGCTCGCCCATTAGCATGTGTCGCAGGTGCTGGTATGGATGCCAACCGTAGCAGCAGCGGCAGCCATTGCCCACCCCGGCTGACTGCTGGGTTGGACACCACCTCCTCGATAGTCAGCCATGCCTTGCCGTCACCTCCAGTGGCGATAGGTCATTCTACAACGCAGGTAGTGGCCAGGAGTGTACACATCAAGCGCTGGTTAGTGTGCCAGCTGATATCCGCATTAGATATTGAAGTGAGAGTGGCAGTGTTTCCAAAAACTAAATTTCTGGAGACTGAACTATTTAGCCTCAGGTCACTCTGTGAAGTGTCTGGAATTTGTTTTCCCTGTCCCAAAATGTATATAAAACAATGGTTATCTCAATATAAATCCAGAAACCACTGAGTGCTACCCTCCCGTAATTGTATCACAAAACATGCTGTTGACATGCCAGAGACTAATGACTCAAAATCGAACATATTTCATATGAAGCGTGAGCCTTCACACTTGCCTGTGGCATCATAGCATTTGCGGCCAGGATTTTTCAGGTAAATAGCAGTCAACGAAAATTTTGGTCACGCTAGCCTGTCATGCCCCGAGGGAACGCAAGTTAACTTTGACTGGTGCTTACTGATAAACCCTCCACCAAGAGATTAAATACCATGTTCTATAATTCAGCTGTTCGGACTATTCTTTTTTATCATCTTACTCAGCTCTGAGACTGAACGCCCCAGTTTCTTTTCATTGCGAAAAGTGTCTTCCAGGGTGCCACTTGTTTCGATACAATTCTCTGTACACTCTTTAAGCTTTCCGGGCACTTCATCCTGCTACAACATGCATTAAACAATTGCGAGTTTCTGTGATTTGAAATGTTGTGGAGTTGACCACTGCCGTTTACAGTAAATATTAGTAAACTGTCCGCCTGCTTAGCTGGGAGGTAACGTGCTCGCCTCCCATGGAAGCGGGTCAGAGTTCGACTCCCAGCTGGATTGGAGATTTTCTGCGCTGGGGGACAGGGTGTTGTCCTCATCATCATTTCATCCTCATCACCGGCGTGCAAGTCGCCCAATGTGGCGTCGACTGAAATAAGACTTGCACTTGGCAGCTGAACTTCCCTGGGTGGGGCCTCCCAGCCAACGATGCCATACACTCATTTCATTTAATTACTAAACTCCTTCTTGGACAAATCTTATAAGACTATGTAGTGATTTTCAAGGAAACGTCACCATAATAAATGTAATAGGGGCTTACAAACAGAGGCTCTCGAAACAGTCAGCTTACGATCCTCTATCGGCTATATAGCTTTGTGAGAATCTGGACCACCCACACTGTACCCAAAGGGCGAAGACGATCAACGCGGTACAGCAGAATCAGCAGGGTTGCCTGAGTAGCAGGCGTTAAGCGGTGAGACGAGACTGTAGTTCCAGTCGGGCGTTACCTTTGCCGCATTTATTTTCTAGCGCCTGTCACGTATTCGCAATTCGCGAGTTGCTCCGTATGCTTCGGCTAACTGGGTATTTAGGGGGCTACACGACATGACAACAGGAGACAGAAGTGGAGAGTCAACTGCAGTTCAAGTGGAGAGTCAGTGCGTCTACTTCCGGAGTCGACATAATGCCAGCTAGTACGACGAGCGCCAGCGAACCACAGCCGCCTTTAATGGCTGCCATTCGCCCACCAATTCACCGCTCCGTAAACAGCATTAAGACTTCTTTGAAGTATAAACTAACCTGATAACGGCTTTTTTTACTGATTAAATATTGTGCTTATTGGAAATTGGAAATTTGTGGTAAGGTCTTATGGGACCAAACTACCGAGGTCATCGGTCCCTAAGCTTACACACTTATTGACCTAACTTAAACTAACTTACGCTAAGGACAACACACACACGCCCATGCCCAAGGGAAGACTCGAACCTCCGAGGAGGGAGCCGCGCGGACCGTGACAAGCCGCCCTAGACCGCGTGGCTACCACGCGCGGCTATTGTGCTTAATGCCTGTGTAAAGTACTGTATAAACTTTATTCAGTAATAAATGTTGTCAACATATACTCAGAACCATCACTGACTAGTTGTGTATGCCACATTTGTAGAACTGATATAATTATTTTTGTGTGTGCTCAGTACAGCAGCCTGTAGTACACATAGCAGTTACTCGCGACTCTACACGTAGTTACGTGACTCACCTGTGTAGCTAGATTGCCCAAAAACAAAAAAACAGATAAAATGTGGAAAATGATCGTGTAGCGTACAGCGATAGATATGACTGGTTGGAAGACGAGCTATCATACGAACAACACCCCAGCCTAAAAGATTCATATTTTAACGTTCTTCTCTTACGTAGTGGGTATAACTGTGAAATTATAATTTTTTTCGCTCTCCTTGCATCAGAATATTATTTTTAGATGAACTTTCATGGAATTCGCAGTAGCATGCTAATTGCTGGTGGACGTTTTCAAGAGTAAATGTTTAATTTAAAGACATCCTCAATCTTCTTGGCAATTGTGACGTATTTATGAATCACCGTTAATACTCAGAGAGACTGGAACAGGTATCTTCTGGGGCTTTTCCCATCTCTTACCTCAGACACAGATTTTCCATTTCACCACATGCCTTTACAACACCTCCGCAAGTACGCATCAGAATTTAAGCTGACTTTATTGGTATCCAGGCAGAAAAACTTTTGGACTATCTAGTCTGATAGTGGAGAAATGTTAACTTCAAGCAATATGGGACTTAACATCTGAGGTCATCAGCCCCCTAGACTTAGAACTACTTAATCCTAACTAACCTAAGGACATCACACACATCCATGCCCGAGGCAGGATTCGAACCTGCGACCGTAGCAGTAGCGAGGTTCCGGACTGAAGCGCCTAGAACCGCGCGGCCACAGCGGCTGGAAAGTGTTAACTGTGTATCACCACATACGTTACCAACTCCGGAATCTATTAAGCTGTAACCACAGCTCTCTAGGATATGGAAGCCAGGAACGTTAAAGATGGGTTGTCCATAATGTAATGAAACAATAAGCAACCTGTTGCATGAAAGAAATTTAATTTATTTACCAGTTTCGGATACTTTATACTCTTCTTCAGAAGATTATACCTGTCGCATTGTCTGCAAGTGTCAACAGTGAGATGCATACATCACAATTCCATGGCCCTAAGAAATAAGAAGGATTTCAGTATTGTATTCCTTACTGCTCCTGCATATTTTTTGGACCCCGGGATTTTGCTGTATGCTTCTTATCGTTGACACTTCCAAATAGTACTATAGCTATAGCCTTCTAAAGAAGAACACTAAGTGTGTGAAACCGATAAGAAATTAAATCTCTCTTATGCAGCTGGTTGCTTATTAATTCATTATATAAGACTACAGTTGCTAAGAATGGATAAAATGCTAAACATTGTCAATAAATTCATAGTTCCGGGCTTTGTGGCTTGCCACTCACTTTTTCATTCAGCATCCCTGTTGAACCCGCTGGAGAATATTTGGAATCGTCCTTCATCTGTTTGACGTCTGGATTTGGGACATTTCCTAGGCAGAAAGGGTAAATCTTCGTGAACAGGGAGTAATTCATTTTTAGAAACTTGCTGGCGAGTGTTGTAGGGAGCCGCCTTTCGACGAAGGTGAGCTGTACAAATGTTCCATAGTATTGGTAGCCAGCATGAATGTCTAGATCTGAGTGTACCACTAATCGTTCCCATCAGTTTCATTCAAATGAATGTCAGATTTTTCACATGGTCCCTGCGGAGTCAAACTGGTGTGAAATATTCTGCTGCAAAGTGCACCAACGTAAACGATGCTCCTCAATAACAGACGTATTGGCTCCCTGGGCACTACCCGCCAGCTTCCTCACTACGTTCATTTGTGTTTACACCTTTCTGGCTGAAATAGAAACACATTATGTTTATGGTATGTCAGCGTTCTCATGTGACACTAAGGTACTTTGGGTATTTTTCGGCGGTAGTTTTAAGGGAGTGAGCGGTCTTATGCAGAAGGCAGCGCCGCCGCGACTCACCCGCTTGGTGCCCACGGAGGAGGTGGAGCCGGCAGAGGAGGCCGCCGGGGAGTCGAACAGCTGCCGCTTGAGGCGGCCGATCTCCAGGTCGAGCGCGGCCATCTCCCGCCGGTACACCCGGTTCTGCACCTCCACGCGGTAGTACAGTTCCCGCCGGTCGTCCGTCACGAACCTGCCACAAGGAAAACCTGACGTCCACACACCAGCAAGAACTCACAAGCTGGAAATACCACTCCACAGTCTCTTCCCCAACTCCGTTTACCATCAAGGTCAAAAACACAAACACTCTTTCACATCATGTGTTTCCCCTTCAAGGATCCTGGTCTTTCCCTCTTTTCTGTGGTCTCCTTCACTAGTTAACCTTAATGGATTAGTAATTAAACATCAGTTTTGGGCATCTATCATGGACCACTCTTTTCCAGAATAGCACAAGGCTTCTGAGATGAAAGTATACAACTTAAATCTTTTTTTCTCAACTGAGTTTAACATATTTTTCTGGCCCTACTGAATCCATACTCAAGAAAATGTACAACAGTATACCAACGACTACCGAGCGAGGTGGCGCAGTGGTTCGACACTGGACTCGCATTCGGGAGGACGACGGTTCAATCCCGCGTCCGGCCAGCCTGATTTAGGTTTTCCGTGATTTCCCTAAATCGCTTCAGGCAAATGCCGGGATGGTTCCTTAGAAATGGCACGGCCGATTTCCTTCCCCATCCTTCCCTAATTGAGCTTGTGCTCCGTCTCTAATGACCTCGTTGTCGACGGGACGTTAAACAGTAATGTCCTCCTCCTCCTATACCAACGACTAAATTATTTTAAGTGCGGAGAACTATGTGACACGCCGAGGCGTTCTCTGTAGAATCAGAACTAAGAAGGTTAGCGCTAAGCCAAAGTGTCACTGGCGACGAGTAACAAGAGGTGGAAACGGCAAAGGAAGTGAAGTACGCGACGTTCACATCAAAGAGTTCAATATTAGCGAGTGGGTGAATTCATAAGGGGCCGAGCAAACGTCTCCAGGAAACAAATTTTCAGATCGTGACTTCCGAGGACATTCTGATACGACAGCGATAGGTATATTACCAGATCTGACGTAAAGCGGAGTTTCACACCAGATGTCGCGAGAGGCAGATTCGCCTGCATAAACGGAGGTGGGGTGCGCTGTGCTGCCAGCAGTGCCGGCCGCGGTGGCCGTGCGGTTCTAGACGCTCAGTCCGGAACCGCGTCGCTGCTACGGTCGCAGGTTCGAATCCTGCCTCGGGCATGGATGTGTGTGATGTCGTTAGGTTAGTTAGGTTTAAGTAGTTCTAAGTTCTAGGGGACTTATGACCACAGCAGTTGAGTCCCATAGTGCTCAGAGCCATTTGAACCATTTTTTTGGATATCACATTCGTAAGAAATCCACCAGACACATTTCAACTCTCCTAAAGTGGCCCAGTTTGACTGTTGACGTGATTGTGAAGTGAAATCAAGAAGTAACAGCCACAGCTCAACCAAGACCAAGCAGATCTCATGTACTGATGGATAGAGCCCGTGCAATATTGCGGAGGGTCGTTGAAAAATTCGCACAAAATCGGTAGAGTGAGTTCCAAATTGCTTTCTGCAATCCAACTAGCTCCATGGCTGTGTGTAGGGAACTAAAAAAGACAGTAGTCGACCAGATCCTCTCAAGTTAAACACTTCTGTTGTGAATGCTAAGCGACGCTTGATTTTGTGTAAAGACGGACACCAATGGACAATGAATGACTGGAAACGAGTGATCTGGAGTGATGAACCACGCTATAACCTGCAGAAATCCGACTGAAGTGTTTGGGTTCTGCGAGCGCCTGGAGAGCGTTACCTGCAATCATGGCTAGTGCCAACAGTGAAGTATCGAGGAGGTGATGTTACCGCATTGGGGAGTTTTTCATGAGTACGGTATGGTCCCGTTATTGAGCATAAGAAAGCACTAAATACGCAAGGATATGAACACATTTTGCACATGTTGTTCACTGTCTACAGCAGGAAACATTTCGGAGGCGATGGGGACAATGATTATGTGTAGCAACACCACAATGGACTCAGTCATAAAGCTGCATCTTTGAGGCAATGGTTTGTGGACAATAACTTTCGTATACGAACCCAGCAGAAGCCGTCTGGAACAGAGCGTCGACTTCAGTCTACACCTCAGTGTCCAGCATCACACTACCTTCACTGGTTTCGGCATCTGAGAACGAATGGGCTGCTGTTTCTCCATAGACTTTCAGATACCTCACTGAAAGTGTCCCATCAAAGTTCAACACCCCAAGGAGGTGGCGGATGGAGACACACACCATATTAATTTATATGTGTAGATAGTATCTGTTCTTTGTGGATATGTCCGAAAGAACAGATACCATCGGTGACCATACAGCTCATTAGAATGAAATTACAATGAAATGAATACCCCTAGCTGCATACAGGCGTTGATATAAGTCAACGGGGACAGTTGAAAATGTGTACCCCGACCGGCACTCGAACCCGGGATCTCCTGCTTACATGGCAGACGCTCTATCCATCTGAGCCACTGAGGATACAGAGGATAGTGCGACTGCAGTGACTTATCTCTGGCACGCCTCCCGTGAGACCCACATTCGCAACTTATTGTCCCGCACTATATTCATAGTGCCCCTGCCCATCATACTCATTACACGCGGCTTTACTGCCGATTCCCGTAAGAGTTCGGGTACTGTTTGTGCATCCGCACAGAAGAAGATGGTCAAATGGCCGGTGACCCTTAGATATATATATATATATATATATATATATATATATATATATATATATATATATATATATATAGATGGTATCTGTTCTTTCCGAAAGATAGAGCGTGTCCATGTAAGCAGGAGATCCCGGGTTCGAGGCCCAGGCGAGTCACACATTTTCAACTATCCCCGTTGACTTATATCAACGCCTGTATGCAGCTAGGGGTCCTCATTTCATTGTAATTCCATATTAATTTCCTAAAGGTTTCCTGATACTTTTGATCAGACAATATACAAGCAACTAGAGGACAGATTTGGATCCTGAACAGCGACAAGCGTCTTCCATATTGTCCACCAGGTCTGACTGAACCTCACTCAGTAATGGCTCGTTCTTACTGCACGTCTACAGGCGCTGACGTGTCTTTATTAAATGTTCGACGGCTTTTGCTGCTGGATGTACTAACGACACGCTAGCAATTGTGTCAGCTATTGCTGTTCAGTAATCACAAATATCTCAGAATGTAATGGACAGCTGAAAGAAGAAGCGGGAGTCCTCAGGTAGCACAATACACTGTTTCTGAAGGATGCCCAACCCAGCCTACTCTACATACTGGTCGCATAATGATTGGACGCTAATATCATTTGCGAAACGATACCGAGAATGTTTTATAAGTTATGTAGGAAACGACATTCTCTAACTGAACGATGTTGATTAATTCTAACATACAAATACGAAACATTTCCCATGGCAAATGTATTGAAAGTACTTTAAAATCATCTGAGCAGTTATAAGACGTGCGGACTTTTGTCACCAAATTTTGTTGATATAAAACATCAACAGTGGTTGCAAGGAAGCATTACCTAATCCGCTGCAAAGCCCTACACACAGCAGTACCAAACGAGGGAATATCTCAAAAACATGCAAAGAGACGACACTTCGTAATGTGAGCAAAAATCGGGTGCAAAATACCATATGTAAAATCAACGTCTTTTGTGACGAAATGTTTTTAGATATAGAAAGCAAGTGAGACGGTTGAAACACGTCAACAGTGTACATTACACTTGTAGACATTCAACATTGTTCTGGAAAATGTGAACAGGGCTTTACTCTTAAAGCTGTTTTATAAAAACAACAGTAACAGTTCTGTTTCACTTCGCGAGTTTCAATGCATTCAAGGGATGCGGAGAACTACTCGTTCCGCATCGGCCTTGAAGAACAGGATTCGGAAGTTCAGAATAACTGGAGATTTGGGAAATTCTCCTGGAGAGACCCAGTTGCCAATTGCACCACAAGCTGTTGACGTTGCTGTTGCCATGGCTGAGAATGCTGGACGCAGTGTGCGGTCTTCAAGCAGTATACGACAGCTCAACATTCTATGATCCACCGTTCGAAAAGTGCTGCGATCAATTGCGAAATGGTATCTCTAGTGCGGTTTCATGCTGTTGTCGATGCAGATGATCGTCACATTGAGTAACTTTTGTCACTTGGAAGTAAACATTGTATGAAGTTACCAAACGTGTCGCTCTCACGTGGAAATTAAAATGTGTTCCTTTCACTGGTTTATTCGTCATCTCTCACCCGTACGTCCTTACAAAGGTTTCCACAAAGTTTCATTGTCTTACGATCACCCGTTTTTCAAAGCGGCCCTATTACGTAACGAAAGTTTAACAATAACCATCGTGTATGTAGTTTTCATGCAAGTGCAAACGCCTTATAACAGCTTTGCCACACAAAACGTAGAAACAACTTGTCACACAGAAAGATGGCATAAATATTATTTAAATTTATGATACGGCAGAGCGTTATGAAACTGATTATGAAACTATAGACGGTTCAAAAATGTTTTCACATGGAAATAAGCACTGAGTGAATCTTGTGCATGAATCACAAATTTATATTGATTTGTGTGTCTTGCCTTACAATTACATCCCATGCATTGTTAATGTATTCAAAAGCACAAGAATCAGAAAACGGAGTTTGAAGTTGTAGGTTATCATAGTATTCAAGGCTTCCAAATGTCGACTTAATTTCACCAAAACAATATGGCGACAGTGTATGCCAATAACAGATTGTGAAATAAAGTCGATCGAAGTCCACGTACACAAACCTACGCATCCTTTGCTTAAGTTGATTAATCCTACAGGAAAGAAATAATGTAACAACATAACTGAGGGACCAATAGTTTACCAAAATCTGTAAATTTTTAATGAAAGAACTTCTTCTAGAGGAACAGTGGGGAACAATACATTGGCAGTGGTTGCAGAGGCACCAAAGAAACAGAATAGTCGAGATCAGAATCTGGTAATAGCCCATAAATAGTCACGAGTAAGACATTGGTAAACAAATTTGTTTTGCAATATTTTGTCTGCAAATTAATGACATATCACGAATTTAACGAGAACTAATGAAATTTATCCGTTCTCTGTCTTTTCCTACCTTGTGCTAATCTACATAACAACTGGTCCCAAAATGTAAGGTTAAGCTGCCTACCATACTTTTATTTTGTGATTCCTTACAATTGTGTGCCCCTAGAGTCAGCTCTGTTGCTATGGCATAGCGACAAAGCAGTTAGGTAAAAAATTATCAAGCAATAGATACATAGTGACTTTATATTCACACCAGTGTCGGAATATTAAAGAGTTAAGCGCTTCTGTAAAATGTGATAGTTATGTGTACAATTGTCGAACAAAAGTAGTTATGTGACAAACATGATGAGAGACAGACGTTTCAAGTCATGCAGTCTGTTGTCATGGCACGAAGAACACAGAAAGAGTTCGACACCTGCTACGATATACGTATATTCCACAGTTTCAGTAAGGGAAATTTCCCATTTAAATGTAGCAGTGTGTAGGCTTAACTGGAGAGAGGAGGTGGTTAACAGCAAGGGAAAATCATCCTTTAGTCTGGGAAACTAGTCTCTGCTAATGACTGCTCGGTAACATTGTTTCATTGCCTAGCGACCACAAAAAGCCAGCCAATGATGGACGATGCCTGAGCAGCTAGCAGAAGCTATGTTGCCGCAAGAAAAACAAAAGCGCGCTGGTTTTAAATGTAACAGTGGGTTTTTCCATGTAACTGATGCTGCCGTTTCACTTTGCCTCAACTGAAATCTCGTTAGTAACTTTTTTTCGATATTACTAATGTTTAATCGAAGTCAGACCATGTCCAGCACGAAGAGCGAGTGCAGTCACAATACAAGAAACGAATCGGAAGAAGAAAAGCATGCTACACCAGCTAGGAATATATGCGTTGAGGGTGGAAATGTGAGTCCTCATTTCCTGTAATACAGTCCGTAAAAGCACTACATCAGCTTTGAAAACCAACGAGACGCACTTCTTAGCTTCAGGCACCAAGAAATAAAGAGGCCGAGGAAGAGTCACGTCGTAACGCTTCCAAATTAACGCCATTCGTCGTCATATACTCTGTATAATTAGAATTATAGAAAGGAGCACCCGACACTTAGCAAACTGCTAGTGTCGCTTCAGAAGGACGATCTATATAAAGGGAGGGGTCAAAGCGACGACAGTTAGAAGAGTGCATCTACTTCTATATCTAAATCCATACTCTGTGCACCACTGTGAAGTGCGTGGCAGAGGCTACTTCCTACTATACCAGTTATTGGAGCTGATTCTCGTTTCGGCCGGCCGGTGTGGCCGAGCGGTTCTAGGCGTTTCAGTCTGGAACCGTGCGACCGCTACGGTCGCAGGTTCGAATCCTGCCTCGCGCATGGATGTGTGTGATATCCTTAGTTAGTTAGGTTTAAGTAGTTCTAAGTTCTAGGGGACTGATGACCTCAGATGTTAAGTCCCATAGTGCTCAGAGCCAACCATTTCTCGTTTCAGCCACGCGTGGAGTACGGGAAGAATGATTGACTGAACGCCTCCGCAATCCCTGCAGGAGATATATTAGGGCGGTGCATATATTTCTAGATTCGTTACTAAAGCCTGGTTCTTGAAACTTTGTAACCAGTTTGTGTCTCCAAGCGACCGCCAGTTCAGTTTATTGAACATGTCTGTGATCCTTTTGCTGCATTTTTGCTGCCTTTGTCTGACATCTTCGTTATCGCTACGTGATATACATGGCATACACTTGAGCAATATTGTAGGATGATTTACACGGTTGCTTCGCAAGTAATCTCCTTTGGAGATTGATTGCATTTTTCCAGTATTCTACCAATAAACCGTAGTCTGCAACCTGCTCTACCTACGAGAAAAAACCGATACGCAATCAGATGCCGACAGTGACGCGAGCGAAGTTTTCGCATTACCAGAAACGCAGACACAGGCAGGAATTTGAAAGGAGATGGTATCACAGCGAGAGCTTCACAGTGTAAGTATTTTTAGTAACGCCTGTCGTTGTCAAGAATGTAGTAAGCGGTCAGTATGTTATTGTTTGATGTAAATGCCATCTAGACCTGAAAACATTGTTTCATGTCAATTTTATCTAGGGATTAAAAGACTTTGTTATTTTTCTTTAAATTTTAATATTTTTGTCAGATTACGCACGTCTATACGTTTATACTTTGCAGTTTTTTAATCATTTTAGGTGATCCTCATGTTTTCCGTATGCTAAATTGAGAAATGCAAAGGGTTTCTGTCTAACACGTAAAGATTTTTGACAATGTAATGATGAAATTCGGAAAATCAATACTGATCACCTACACTAATCAGCCAGAACATTATGAGCACCAACCTACTATCGATATAAACGCGTCCAAGCGATGGCAGCGCCACCTGACGAGAAATGACTGCTGCTCAGACACACGCACGGTGTATGTAATACCAGCGGGCGAGCTGTTCGTGTGTATACAATGAGTAGATGCGCGATCTATTTGTGTTTGTGTTTTACCGAGGGCAGACTGCGATGGCCCGGAGGCTCGGCACGAGCATTTCGCAAAGTGCACGACTTGTCAGATGTTGGAGGAGTGCTGCGGTGAGTGTCTTCAACACGTGGTGAAACCACGTCTAGACGCCGCGGGGACGGACGGCCATCGCTCATTACAGATGTCGGACGTCGTAGGCTGGGCAGACTGGTAAAACAGGACAGACGGCGAACTGTGGCGGTACTAACATCATCCCTTCATGACGATCATGTTTCCCGACGGCAGTGGCATTTTTCAACAAGATAATGCGTCGTGTCACAAGTCCAGGAGTGTAATGGAGTGGTTCGAGGAAAACAGCGGCGAGTTCCATTTGATGTGCTGGCACACAACTCACCGAATCTGAACTCTATCGGACTTATCTTGGATGTGATTGAACGTGGCGTCAGAATTCATCGCCCCTCTTCCCAGAGTTTGCGGGTGTTAGGTGATTTGTGTGTGCAAATGTGATGCAAACACCCTCCAGTGACCTTCCAAGGGCTCATTCCTTCCATTCTATGACGCGTCGCCGCTGTTTTCCGTGCTAAAGGTGGACGTACCGGCTGTTAGTAGCTCATAATGTTTAGGATGATCAGTGTAATTTTAAAAAATACCTTTATTGAAAAATATGTGGCAAAGTAAGGCAGTCGTAACATTATACTGAAGTATTACACTCTTCAGTATTACTCTGAAGCGCCAAATGAACTGGTATAAGCACGCGTATTCAGATAGAGAGACATGTAAATGGGCAGAGTACAGCACTGCGGTCGGCACCGCCTACACAACACAACAAATGTCTGACGCTGTTATTAGATCGGTTACTGCTGCTGCAACGGCAGGTTATCAAGATTTAAGTGAGTTTGGGCGTGGTGTTATAGTCGGCACACGATGGGACACAGCATCTCCGAGGTAGCGATGTAGTGGGGATTTTCCCGTACGACCATATCACGAGTGTACCTCGAATATCAGGAATCCGGTAAAACATCAAATCTCCGACATCGTTGCGGCCGGAGAAAGATTCTGCATCAACGGAACCAACGACGACTGAAGAGAATCGTTCAACATGACAGAAGTGCAACCCTTTCGCAAATTGCTGAAGATTTCAATGCTGGGCCATCGACAAGTGTCGGCGTGCGAACTATTCAACGAAATATCACCGATAAGGGCGTTCGTAGATGAAGACGCACTCGTGCACCCTTTATGACTGGACGACACAAAGCTTTAGGCCGCACCTGGGCCCGTCAACACTGACACTGGACTGGAAACATGTTGGCTGCTCGGAAGAGTCTCATTTCAAATTGCATCCAGCGGATTGACGTGTACGGGCAAAGAGACAGCCTCATGAATTCATAGATCCTGCATGTCAGTAGGGGTCTGTTAAGGCTGGTGGAGGCTCTGTAATGGTGTGGGGCATGTGCAGTTGGAGTAGTGTGGGACTCCTGATACATCTAGATACGACCCTGACAAGTGACACGTACGTAAGAATCCAGTCTGATCACCTGCATCCATTCACGTCAACTATGCATTCCAACGGACTGGCGATTCCAGCAGGATAATGCGACACCCAACACGTCTAAAAAAATGGCTCTGAGCACTATGGGACTTAACTACTGTGGTCACCAGTCCCCTAGAACTTAGAACTACTTAAACCTAACTAACCTAAGGACATCACACACATCCATGCCCGAGGCAGGATTCGAACCTGCGACCGTAGCAGTCGTGCGGTTCCGGACTGCGCGCCTAGAACCGCTAGACCACCGCGGCCGGCCAACACGTCTAGAATTGTTACAGAGTGTCTCCAGGAACCCTCTTCTGAGTTTAAGCACTTCCGCTGGCCCTCAAACTCCGCAGGCATGAACATTACTGAGCATATCTGGGATGCCTTGCAAGGTGCTGTTCAGAAGAGATCTCCTCCCCCGTACTCTTACGGATTTATGGTGAGCCCTGCAGGATTCATGGTGTCAGTTTACCCCAGCACTACTTCAGACATTAGTCGAGTCCATGCCATGTTGTGTTGCGGCACTTCTGCGTGTCCACGAGGCAGGTGTACCAGTTTCTTTGGCTCTTCAGTGGAATACAAAGGCATAAATCTTAGTGTCTCCTCTTTTTCCTTTCAGAACTCCATTTCTTGAGTGCACTCCCTGTGAAGTATCCAGGGATAGTCAGCTATCATGCAACCATCGCACCTTCGTTCCATTTCATTAATCTCTTGATGTAACATATCATGCTGTTTCCACTCACACCACCTAGATTTTCTGCAGAATAGCTGGCGTGGGAGCGCAAGAAGTGCAGGTACCAGCTCACTGAGGGAATGCTTTGAAGTTATACACAAAAGTTCATTTTCATACTATATTTTTGTAACCACTGTCTTTGTAGTTACCGAGAATCTTCTAGATAACTTCTTTAATAAATATCGAAGCTGATCTTTGAATGCTTTTGATCTTCAAATGTTTCATTGTTCTTTAGTTTCCGAAAGCCAGTACCGACAAAAATTCCCTTTTTCAGCTTGGCATCTGGTAGCTTCGCAACCCTGCTTCCCACGTACTTCAAAGTATTACTATCTTTCGTTAGTACTTCAATGAAATGCTTCGTAAATTCAAATGTTACGTGAAGTAGAGGCAAGGTACTTCTTGAGCCACCAAAGAATCGAATACTACGTTTTTCCCCCCAGCTTCATGCGTTCTACTATGCCAGATTTACTCGTCTTTTGCACGGCTGTCGCATAGGGATGTAACTGTATCACAAACGATGAAATAAAACAACTTCACGTCGCAGGTAAAACTGCAAAAATCATGAAACAATACTCCTTTTATGATGATCACAGGGGTACATTTTGAACACCTCAGCGAAATACTCAATTTGTGTCAAAACTGCATGTGATTGATCCTTTTACGCACTTTACTGGAAATCAGCATCCAAAAATACACCAGAAATATCTTTTATGTTAAAAATTTAAGACTTAACCAATAACTATCAATATGCTGGATAAATTCTTCTGTCGCCCGTTTATAGCTGATAATGAAAATAATTAACACCATAAACAAAAACTGCTATTAATCTACTATATTACGAAAGTAGTTTGTATTTACATTGCGAAACGTTAGCAAATAGCTTTTTTCACGATTTTAATAGGCCGCTTTTTGGCTGTTTGTTCGGTGCAAATATTGCAATGAATTTTAAATGAACTTCCCGCTGAGCTACATATTTCATACTTTCAGTATAGCTGAAACTCGATAACAATGCAATATTAAACCGCTTTCGTGTCTGGTGTGTAGCGGAGGGTACTTGTAGCACTACTGCTCGTTACTACATTTCCTGTTCCGCTTGCGAAAGTTTCGTGGTAAGAGCGGTTTATAATAAGTTCCCTTGTGAGCTCAATCCTCTGTAATTTTTCCTTCGAAGATCCTTTCCTGAGATAATAGTAGGAGGAAGCAATTTATTGGTTGATTCCGGACAAGAGAAATTGAAATAGTCTTGAGATTTACCACATGTCTCTGTTCTAATCTCATCAAAAATCGATTGAAAAATTACGAGCAGAAACACACACACACACACACACACACACACACACACACACACACACACACACACAGACACAGACACGGACAAGCATGCGTAAAGAGCAGAAAATAATTATTTAAACAAGAAACTTTTTAATATAACATGTTTGTTTTCAAAACGGACTAAAAGGTATAAAATGAGTTCTTCTAGCCTCATACAGATTTCTAACTCTATACAGATACTCCAGAAAATTTGTGATTGTGAATCCTTAACAGCTGTGAAAATAGTTTTAGAATTTAAAACGAAAAGCGTAGGGTCCATGAATACATAACTGATACACGAATATCTTATTTACACTTTTACAAAATTGGATGCAAATATTTTATATCTTGCTGTTATTACAAAGATACTAGACAAACTTGTCTCGGGATTTGTACCATTTTCCAGCGTTCCTTATGACGCTGCATTTACAAATGTGAAGTCAGCAGGAACTCTTGAAAATTGGGCAGGTGCAGAAACAAGTTTGCCTTGTGTCTTTGTAAGAACAGTGAGAAATAAAGTATTACTATCTAATTTTGTAAAAGTATAAAAAAAGTGTATTATGACCTTATGTAAACTGCAGCCCCAGGAGAGAAGGAACAACAAGAAGAGGAAGAAGAGGATACATGAATAGTTCACCTTCTCACTATTATCTACAGCACGCTTCAAGGTTTATCGTTTTAAATTCTACAAGTATTTTCATAGCTATTGAAAATTCAGGAGCTCAAATTAGGAATCCGTCTGAGCCGAGAATAAATTATTTTATACTTTTTAGTCCGTTTTAAATACGTGTACACAAAAACAGTTTTTATTTAAATAATATTTATGATTTAAGATAGTAGGTACTAAACAGTTACGTGCAGATTGTCAGGTTCTTATATCAGAACTAGTAATGGTAAATAAAATTACGGATACAGACACACCTGCATGTTGTCGTATATTTTGATTTTGCCGGTAGAGTACCCGGGTAGTAGTGACCGGTGCGCCGTGCACCGCATTCAGTAACAGTGACACTGAAGTGGTTTCAGATAAAGCACGGTTTGAACAGAGTTTGAAAGATTTTCTGATAGGCGACTCCTTCCACTCTATAGATCAATATCTTAACTGGGACTGTTACACCAGCTTAAGTAAATACGTATGTTACATCTCAGCTTTGACAGCACTTGGCCCAGTCAAGATTAGGTATTTTCTGTATGATACATTTATTAAAAGTGCGTAATTATGTTTCATTCTGACAGCGTATTAATTCTGTAAATATTAGCAGTTCCAGTTTACTGTAATATATTCACCTATTTTGACAATCTCCTGGCAACTGATCAGGGTAGTGGGTGTTATATTTATAGTTTCTGACATGTTCCACACCCACGAGAATCATCTCTTTTGTTGGGTCTATGGAACGAAATCTGAATCTAATCTAATGTAGGCGGCATGAAGTGTCGACACCAAATATTCGTCTCACTGTCTAACCTGCATTGATGCGTTCTCCAGCAGTAACACCTAGAGCCGCGTATTGCTCAACACGACGGTAAGAGGCTGGAGTAGGGTAGAGTGTAGGAGGCATTACCTGCGGGTGTTGCACTCTATCTTGAGGCCCATGCTCTCGACGATGGGGTCGGCGTGCGCGGCGCGACCCAGGATGGCCAGCATCTTGGGAAGGAAGAGCAGGCACAGCGTAGCCGTGGTCGACGTCAGGATCAGCGCGGTGATGGTGACGAAGGCGAGCGTCGCGCGCTCCGAGATGAGGTTGGCCAGCACGACCACGATGCCGCTGGTGATCACCACGCTGTACACGCTCATGCCGATGTACTGCGAGTCGTTCAGCGCCGGGATCTTCACGTGCCTGCGAGGGGAAGCGCCTCCTGTAATTGCTAAGCAGCTGCCTCACACCACAGGCAGAAAAGCCCAGAGCTTCCAGGCAGAAAAATTACCGAGCCATGTGGTGCAGTGGATGAGACACAGGCGTTGAATTATGAGGACCATAGTTCGAAATCCCTTCCAATTATCCGGATGTTGGTGTATTGTGGTTTTCTAAACAGGTTAAGCTGAATTATTTGTCTTGTAAAGGACTGACACCTTTTCCCATCCTTCCTTGTACTCGGATTCTAATAACCACATCGCTGAAGGGAGACTAAATCTTAATATTACATTTTATTTCGGAATAAGCGAGAAAAAAATTGTAGAAAATGACTACCAAAGAAGGGGTCGGTTAGTGGGGATGTGCTGAAAGTATGTGGGAACAGGTCCCTTGGTAATGGCACGTGCAGAGAGGATGGAGAGCTAGATAGATGAGAGTGTGTAAGTTGTTGCACGTAACCTAAGAGCACGCCAAAAATTTTCTACAGATAGAAAGGAAGTGACAATATTATAGAAATGGAAGAGAATGTAGATGAAGATGAAATAGGAGATATGATACTGCATGAAGAGTTTGACAGAGCACTGAAAGACCTAAGTCGAAACAAGGCCCCGGGAGTAGACAACATCCCATTAGAACTACTGACAGCCTTGGGAGAGCCAGGCCTAACATAACACTACCATCTAGTGAGCAACATGTATGAGACAGGCGATATACCCTCAGACTTCAAGAAGAATATAATAATTCCAATCCCAAAGAAAGTAGGTGTTGAAAGATGTGAAAATTACCGAAATATCAGTTTAATAAGCCACGGCTGCAAAATACTAACACGAATTCTTTACAGACGAATGGAAAAACTGGTAGAAGCCGATCTCAGGGAAGATCAGTTTGGATTCCGTAGAAATGTTGGAACACGCGAGGCAATACTGACCCTACGACTTATCTAGAAAATAGATTAAGGAAAGGCAAATCTACGTTTCTAGCATTTGTAGACTTAGAGAAATCTTTTGTCAATCCTGACTGGAATACTCAGGGAGCGAAAAGCTATTTATCATTTGTACAGAAATCAGATGGCAGTTATAAGAGTCGAGGGGCATGAAAGGGAAGCAGTGGCTGGGAAGGGAGTGAGACAGGGTTGTAGCCTATCCCCGATGTTATTCAATCTGTATATTGAGCAAGCAGCAAAGAAAACAAAAGAAAATTTCGGAGTAGGAATTAAAATTCATGGAAAAGAAAAAAAAAACTTTGAGGTTCGCCGATGACATTGTAATTCTGTCAGAGACAGCAAAGGATCTGGAAGAGCAGCGAACGGAACTGACAGTGTCTTGAAAGGAGGATATAAGATGAACATCAACAAAAGCAAAACGAGGATAATGGAATGTAGTCGAATTATATCGGGTGATGCTGCGGGAATTAGATTAGGAAATGAGACGCTTAAAGTAGTAAATGAGTTTTGCTACTTGGGGAGCAAAATACTGATGATGGTCGAAGTAGAAAGGATATAAAATGTAGACTGGCAATGGCAAGGAAAGCGTTTCTAAAGAAGGGAAATTTGTTAACATCGAGTATAGATTTAAGTGTCAGGAAGTCGTTTCTGAAAGTATTTGTATGGAGTGTAGCAAGAGATGAATACACTAAACAGATTCAGAAGGATGTAGGTTGCAGTAGGTACTGGGAGATGAAGAATCTTGCACAAGTTAGAGCAGCATGGAGAGCTGCATCAAACCAGTCTCTGGACTGAAGACCACAACAACAGAAAGGAAGTGGTGGCATTTCAGGGAATACAACCAATAAGATCAAAAATAGTACTGAATAATAAAATCTTGAGGCAAATCAAATATTCTAAGTATCTAAGATGCAACGTCACCTGTGAGTACAACCCTGTGGCGGCAAAAAATTCAATAAATTTACTTCCTCATGTGGAACTATTGTGAATAATCTGAAGAAGAGAACGAGGAAAGAAACCCAGCTGAGGTTTTACAAAACTGTGGAAGTAACAACTTGGTTAGTGGACGAGATGTTGTTCACAGTAGCAAAGGTGAAAAAGTACTCATAGCTCTTAAGGTAAGCACATTAAAGCCCATTTTCACCTTCGCTTATAACTTTTGACTCGGTTGTTTCTGGACCACGGTCCCTTACCTCCTACTGATTCATTTACCGTTATCTACCGCCTTTGAAACATCATCAGCAAATCACTTTGTATAACCTAACCACAAAAAATAAAATGAAATGGGAGAAAAAGAACATATAGCCCACATGAGTGGAGAAATATTCTCGACAAAGGTACTCAGTTATAAACGCACTGGAAGAAGAAGTGTGAGAAGGCCTTACAAGACATTCAATAGCGTAGCAGGCAATTTTTCTTATACATGAAGTGAAGACGAAGACGAAGAAGAAGAAGACCTGGAAAGGGAGGAAGAATGTTAGCATTTAGCGTATCATTAGAATGCAGTATCACTGACCCTTATATGGATTGTACAAAAATATATGGACAGTTCGACAAAGTCACGTGAATTGAATCCAAACTCGAGATGAAATTGCCATTATGATTCCCTCTTTTTCACCCGATACGTGTCTAGTGTCTTAATCTCTGTGCCACACCATCAATACAGGTGGTAAGTAAACATGGCCTACTGCTGCTGTGATATCATTCTATTGCATTCCCCGCTCTTTTCGTTAATCAGGACCAGTTGCATGCACTTCACCTATTCCTGACCAAGTTATTACAGAAAACGCGCTTTTTTCATCATAATCTAAATTTTCGCATAATAAAACTACACAAAACATAAATAAAACTACACAAAATCGTATGAAACAATTCGTCTCATGCCGTAACGATATTTTTACTTGTATCTAATTTATCAGCTTTCTTTCCGAGATTCATATTTTCGTACTTGCTTTGTTTTAGAATACGTGCCCAGCATTATTAACATTTTTGCTTCAGGGGATCTTCTATGCACTAATCCTCCAAAGCATGACATGAGAGCATAGCTTAAGTTTCATCAGTTTGTTTCAATAGTATTCTGAAGTATCATAGTCGATGTACAAGAGCGAAATAACTCGATACAGGAAATTTCTTTCATCCAAATGATAATTTTCTAATAAATATGAATTGGTTAAATTAGTGTTGCAAGTGCATTGGTAATATGCGAGATACCTTACCCTGCCCAAGTCCAGATTTGTGATCTATGTTCGAAACGAAGTTTTAGGTTTAGCTCCTCCTTGACTACGCGATGTACAACACGGGGCATTTTCAGAGTTTTATTTTAGCTTTCTATTGTGCCCATGTTATTTTCATCGTCTCAGAAATGGGTCGGCCCCTCGTCAGGTTGAGCTGTTCCTATGTGCTTGCGTTTTTCTGCCAAGCCAACTGCTCAGTCGGGAATGTTCTGCCTACATATTCCCCTGTCGTTTATACATAGTTTCTAATTTCTTTTTCTATCAGTTATTCCTTAACGGCACAGATCCATTCTATTATAGCAACTTTTCCTTTACTGAGAGTTTCGAACAATTCCACGACCTGTCTAGTTAATCTGGTTAGTTGCCGTGTTTTAATATGCCCACAGAATTTTAGGTAGCGTTTTTACGTGTCCGAATACATGCTGGAACACTTGACAACTTCTTTATTTGCTCTTGCTCTTAGTCCGTAGGTTACTGTTTCATTATAATTTATCTAAAAATTTTCCGAACTACTTAACGATCTCTCCTTCGAATTTCTTTACTGTGGCTGTTTCCATTTAAAGTGAATGTCTCAGACCTATAAAGACACTATGGTCTGATGATTGTGTTGTCGTGTCTCAGTTTGGCGTCTTCTGAGATCTACGTTTTGCTATAGATGTCTTTTACGCCTGAAAGCTGGCTACGGTTTGAGACAACGAATTTCGTAAGCAATCTTTTCCAAGACACTTTTTTAAATGGTTTCAACTAAATCATGAATTGAGAAACCACGGGTTTTAGAATTTTGAGTGCCTGGTTCTTGCTGGACTTGTTTTTTGTCATTTAAAACGATATTTGGAGCTCTACTCTTTCTGCTGTTTCTTTAAAATACATATTTTTTGTGAGGCAGAACTGGTCTTTCATTCCTGGATACTGAGACTGTCCGAGCTTTCCCACGAATGCGACATCGGGGACAGATCTCTGGTTCTTCGCCACGCGGGGAAGCCACGTGGTCTTAGGCGCTTCACCACGGATCGCGCCCCCCCCCCCTCCCCCCCCTCCTCATCGGAGGTCTGAGTCCTCCCTCTCTTTTGCGTGTGTGTGTTGCCCTTAGCGTAAGTTAGTTTAAGTTAGATCAAGTAGTGTGTAAGTGTAGGGACCGATGGCCTCAGCAGTTTGGTCCCATAGGAACTTACAAGAAATTTGCAAATTCTGGTTCTTCCTGGACACGGGAGCACTTCAAAATTACGCAGACAGTTAATAGAGAGAAACTTAGGTGCTTGTGGTGTTGAAAAATAGCACCCCTACAGTGTCACATCAGATGGGAACATGACGCTACAGGATGTCCATGATGTACCGTTGTGCCATCAGAGTTCCCTAGTGACATCCAGCGCTGACGTAATGGCATACATCATGGCTCTCCACATCATCAGGTCAACAGAGACGCCACTGCGACAGAGACAAAACGTTGGGAAGATGGCGCCTCTATCCAGGTCACCGCCGTACCAGCAGAAGACGGCCATCCTGGGCCGTACAGTTCTGCGATTCAACACTGCACATAATGTGGTGCCATTCTTCGGCATTCCATACGTCTCGGTCAGGGCACCCTCCAAACTCAGCCGTTTGTGTTGTGGTTTTAACGACAGCCTACGCAAGCGACGGTAACCCCCTATCCAGCTACCACCAGTCCTCGCAGGAGTTCTTTATTTCTTTACGGGCGGCAGGAGCAAATGTGAACAGGTTACAATGAGCTTGGTGGACAAAATGATGATACTGTCTTTTGGTGGTCAGATGTGACCGACCGGAAACTTGACGATTGTGGTTGCTCCCAAGTTCCCAAGCAGTCCCAAATTGTTCAAATGGCTCTGAGCACTATGGGACTTAACTGCTGAGGTCATCAGTCCCCTATAACTTAGAACTACTTAAACCTAGCGAACCTAAGGACATCACACACATCCATGCCCGAGGCAGGATTCGAACCTGCGACCGTAGCGGTCGCGGGGTTCCAGACTGTAGCGCGTAGAACCACTCGGCCACCAAGCAGTCACATGTGAATGTCGGAATAACCTTGATAGTGCACTATTCGATCAGCCAGCCGAATGGTGACCCCGTTTCAAACTCTGCTAGTTGCTAATAGCGCTACTCTACACGCCCTACACAGTGATCACTGAAGATCTGACGTTGTTCACGCCTCTTATATACCATACAACACTCAACTCGAGCAGCACAGATGTTCTCGGCTAGGCCTTCTACCTGTTATACAGAACTGCAGGTCTTAATCATTTAGACTCGTATACTCGCCAGTGGTGTGTACGTGTACGAAGTTGAATTGGCATCCGGCTATGTCTTCTGGTTGCTTTAATTTTGTGGTCATGCTGTGCGTTGTGTAACGAATATTTTAGAAATTTATGCTAATTGTTTTTATTTGTGATCACTGTACCTACTTATGATGTTTTTTTCATTGTATATAGGTACCTGAACACGGGCTGTTGTCCGACTGAAACTGGTCGGTTGTAAACTTGTGACACACAGCGACAGTGCATATCATGGTTCTTTTAACAGTATTTTCACGAATATATACACAAGGTACAGAAGCTGATTGAGCTGCGTTACTACTGTAGACGTAGTTTCCCTGATCATATAGAGGAAGAACTGAACACTGTGATGATGAGGTCGTTGGCTTACCGCGTCTCCCAGGCCATGTAGACCCCCACGACGAGCAGCAGGCCCTTGTAGGCGTACAGCGCGCCCAGCCACGAGTGCGTGTACTGCGACCGGCACACCTCCACCTGAAACAGCGGCGAACACCAGCCAAAGAGTCGGAACTGTGTAAAGGGCTCTACGGCTGAACGAATCTTTATATTCAGTACAGTGGAATATAGTATCGCCTGCTGGGGCAGAGGTTACTTTCATATGTACATACACTACTGGCCGTTAAAATTGCTACACCACGAAGATGACGTGCTACAGACGCGAAATTTAACCGACAGGAAGAAGACGCTGTTATATGCAAATGATTAGCTTTTCAGAGCATTCACACAAGGTTGGCGCCGGTGGTGACACCTACAACGTGCTGATATGAGGAATGTTTCCAACCGATTTCTCATACACTAACAGCAGTTGACCGGAGTTGCCTGGTGAAATGTTGTTGTGATGCCTCGTGTAAGAAGGAGAAATGAGTACCATCACGTTTCCGACTTTGATAAAGGTCGGATTGTAGCCTATCGCGATTGCGGTTTATCGTATCGCGACACTGCTGCTCGCGTTGGTCGAGATCCTATGACTGTTAGCAGAATATGGAATCGACGGGTTCAGAAGCGTAATACGGAACGCCGTGCTGGATTCCAACGGCCTCGTATCACTAGCAGTCGACATAACAGGTATCTTATACGCATGGCTGTAACGGATCGTGCAGCCACGTCTCGATCCCTGAGTCATGAGATGGGGACGTATGCAAGACAACAACCATGTGCACGCACAGTTCGACGACGTTTGCAGCAGCATGGACGATCAGCTCGGAGACCATGGCTGCGGATACCCTTGACGCTGCATCACAGGCCGTTACATTTCAGATGTGTTACGACCCGTGGCTCTACGCTTCATTCGATCCCTGCGATAATGCACGACCGCATGTTGCAGATGCTGTACGGGCCTTTCTGGATACAGAAAATGTTCGACTGCTGCCCTGGCCAGCACATTCCCCAGATCTCTCACCAACTGAAAACGTCTGGTCAATGGTGGCCGAGCAACTGGCTGGTCACAATACGCCAGTCACTACTCTTGATGAACTGTGGTGTCGCGTTGAAGCTGCACGCCATCCTAGCTCTGTTTGACTCAATGCCCAGGCGTATCAAGGCCGTTATTACGGCCAGAGTTGGTTGTTTTGGGTACTGATTGCTAAGGATCTATGCACCCAAATTGCGTGAAAATGTAATCACATGTCAGTTCTAGTATAATATATTTGTCCAATGAATACCCGTTTATCGTCTGCATTTCTTCTTGGTGTAGCAATTTTAATGGCCAGTAGTGTACGTAGGACTGTTTACGTAAATACACAGATACTGTCCTTTAGGTGATAAAGATTTTCCCGAAATGACCTTAAGTAAGAAAACTAGATTAATTACATGAAACTAATTACAAGGTAGGTTGATAAACCGTCCACGAGCATGCGCCACAGACTTGCATATGAAAGTGAAATTAATAATATCTCTCCTGTATTTTTCGTGAATGTAGGCGAACGTTTAAGTGACCGAGGGACCGTAGCAGAGCGAACACCAACAAAAGTAAAATAAGCTTAATGGAGTGGAGTGTGCTAAAATTTATTCACATGATGGCGGGGGATTTAGATTAGGAAATGAAACATTAATATTAATGTAAGAGCTTTGCTATTGGTACAGGAAAATTGATGGTGGCCGTTGTAGGTGAAATATATTGGTAAAGGCTGTGGCGCATGCCCATGGACGTTTTATCAGCCTGACTCCAGGTAGCGTGCAGCCATTTTATTCGCCGCTGGTCTAGGAGCAGGAGTCGTAGCGATCCGGTTGCTCTGGTCAACTTTCACCCACAGGAAAGATCCCCAGAACTCATTTTGACAACACGCTGAGTGAATCTAGGACCGTCTTTGGCGGAACTAGAGCGAGGAAAATTCACCAATCTCACTGAAGAATGAACCCGGGATCTTCAGGGTGAGATTCTATTGCTTTACCCACTATCCCAAGGCCATAAGGTCGATGTAGAGAGAATACAAAACGCGGTTTCTGTAAGAAGAAAAGCACTTCTGAAAAAGATTGCTAACATCTAAGATAAACTTAAGCGTTTGGAAGTAATTTCTGAAAGTATCTGTCTAGGTTGTAGAACGTGGGTATTCCCAAAAGTAAGGTCTCCTATTTTTTATAAGTACATAGACCTGTTTATTTCTACAATGGTTTACACCATTTTACAGCTTGAACATTTAGCTCATCATTTCTGTCGATGCATTTTTGTAGGCGCTGTCACAGTTTTTGTATGCCCACGTCATACCAGCTCGCCGCCATACAGTTTACAAAGTTATGAACCTCTTCTTTCACTTCGTCGTCGGAGCTGAATCGCTTTCCGGCCAAATGATTTTTTAACTTAGGGAACAGGTGATAGTCACTGGGCGCCAAGTCAAGACTGTAGGGTAGGTGGGTGGTTATATTCCACTGAAACTGTTGCAGGAGAGCAACGGTTTTCCTAGCGATGTGTGGGCGACCGTTGTCATGGAGAATGTGTACGCCCTTGCTTAACATTCCTCTTCTCCGTTTCTGAATTGCCCGTCTGAGTCTCACAGTACCTGTCAGCGTTAATTGTGGTCCCAGTGGACATAAAGTCGAACAACAATACCCCTTTCAGATCCCGAAAAACGGTTGTCATGACTTTACCGGCAGACTATATTTGTTTGAATTTCCGCGGCTTTGGCGAAGAAGGATGCCGCCACTGGCGTGATTGTTGTTTGGTGGCTCAAAAATGGTTCAAATGGCTCTGAGCACTATGCGACTTAACTTCTGAGGTCATCACTCGCCTAGAACTTAGAACTAATTAAACCTAACTAACCTAAGGACATCACACACATCCATGCCCGAGGCAGGATTCGAACCTGCGACCGTAGCGGTCGCTCGGTTCCAAACTGTAGCGCCTAGAACCGCACGGCCACTCCGGCCAGCTGTTGTATGGTCTCAGGTGGAAAGTGGTCACCCGTGACAATTGAGTCCAGAAAGCTGTCCTGTTCGGCTGCAAGGCGGTGAAGAAATGCGCGGGAAGAATCAACTCGTTGTCGCATGTGGTCCTCAGCATGCGTGGCACCCATCTTGTGCACACCTTCCGGCAGTTCAATGTTTCCGTTAAAACTCTGTGAGCGGTGCTTCGGGAAACCTCAGGAACCAACGTGCAGAGATCATCCAGGGGGATCCACGGACCTTCACGTATGCTTTGCTCAACCTTTGTCTCCTCAGAAATTGACGGTCTCCCGTTCCTTTGTTCGTCGTGAATTTCGGTCCGACCAGCTGCAAACTGTCTACACCACTTACGAACATTTTAGACATCCATGCACGACTCACCATACACTTCCGTCAATATGTGACGGATTTCAATCGTCGCAGTGCCCTTAGCGTTCAAATACCGAATAACTGCGCGCAATTCGCACTTGGCGGTAGTATCCAACGGGGGCTCAATTCTCAACGGCTGCCAAGCCAAGACTGAGCGTCTCAGCGCGGCGTGCGCATGTTTACACACAGCGCGTGAAGCACTCTTCATAACAGTGTGACCAACTGTCACACAAAGAGTGTTCTGTACTTATAAAAAAGTAGGAGACCTTACTTTTGGGATTACCCTCGTATTATACGGAAGTGAAACATTGACGATATGCATTACAGACAAGAAATTAGGAGCTTCCGAGCTGTGGTTCTACAGAGGAATGCTAGAGATTAGATTAATAGTTCTTGTAGCTGATGTAGCGCCAACAGCCTTGTCGCGGTGGATACACCAATTCCGTTAGATCACCGAATAGGTGGCCGTCCGTGTTTGTCGTGCACTGTTGGGAAGCGGGTTTCACTCAAGCTTTCTGAGGTGAATTCAGGAACTACCGATTTGAGAAGCAGAGACTCCAGGTCACCACACGAAATCTGAGAAGGGCCGGAAGATCGGTGTGCCGACCCCACGCAGCTCCATATTCGTGTCCGGTGACGTCTTTTGGTTGAGGATGTCACGGTGGTCGGCCGTTACGCCTTCCGAGGCCTTTTCGAACGGAGTTTGGTTTTTAAACTGTTTAAGAAGTGCTGAACCAAAATGGGATAAATTTGTGCTACAGCTTGACTGAAAGAAGGAATCATCTGACAGGACACATCCTCAGGCATCAAGGAATAGTTAATTCAATGTAATTTCGCTACAATAAGCAGCATCAAGAGGATGTAGGTCGCAGGAGCTACGCGGATATGAAGAGGCTTGCGCAGGATACCATTGCATGTGGACTTGTATCAAACCAGTCTTTGGCCTGATGACCACAACAACAATATTAATTCTGTAACTGAAATGGTTTACAGACTTATCAGGAAAGGAGAGTTTAGGGGTATCGTTACCTACAAGAACTTGAGGCTTTGTGGAAAAGGATGTGGTCGCGCTTCTGTGGATCGCGCGTTTCCTCTGCAGTACTTCACTATCGAACTTCCTAGACGATGATTCTTACTGACTAGTTTCTTAAGCATCAAGTTACTATCATTTATTTATTATTTATTTATTGACACACCAAGTTCCGTAGGACCTAATTATGGAACAAATCAAGAAGGTCATGGAACGCGTCAGTACATGAAATTACAACATGAAAGTAATAACAGATAAAAATAAAATGTTTATGAACCCGAAAAAAGTCAAGCCGTAAGTTTTAATAAACGCAGTCAACTATACAACAAGAATCAGCTTAATTTTTCAAGGAACTCCTCCACAGAACAGAAGGAGTGACGCATGAGGAAACTCTTCAATTTCGATTTCAAAGCGCAACTTAGTTCATCGTTTCACCATCATGTAATACAGTTATTTTTATCCTGTATCTCCTATTTTGTTTAAAGTATACTGCCTCCTCTCGTTACTTTCAAGCAGTAGCTTTGATTCTAAGAGCTTAAATTGCGGAGTTTCTATCTTCTCTTTCATTCCTATTCCCGAGCCTGTATTCCCTTGTAAGCGTGCACTGTGTTCCTCCCCCCCCCCCCTCCCCCTGCCACTCATCGCCCCTTTGTAGGGCAAGAATCCTCCCATGACTATTACATTCACATCTCCATTTACGCACTGAATTGTCTGTTCACAGCCGTCGTAGGCTCCTTCACTCTCGTCATCTTATATTGCACAACAAAATAAATTTGTACATTCATTACGTTTGCTGCTGAAACCACATTCACCATCATAAGTCCGTCGCTCCATTTAACTCTGTTCTGGCTTGTAGCCAAGATAGACATGAATCCCACGCCTACCACAGTATATATGCCAACTAGCTCCGCAGACGACGAAGAGACTGAAGAAATGTATCATGAAGTAAATGAAATTATTCAGATAGTGAAGGGAGACGAAAATTTAATAGTCATAGGTGACTGTAATTCGATAGTAGGAAAAGGAAGAGAAGGAAAAGTCGTAGGTGAATATGGAATTGGGGTAAGGAATAAAAGAGGAAGCAGCCTGGTAGAATTCTACACAGGGTATAACTTAATCATAGCTAACACTTGGTTTAAGAATCATGAAAGAAGATTGTACACGTGGAAGAGACCTGGAGACACTGGAAGGTTTCAGCTAGGTTACTCACCCCAAGATGATTATTAACTCTGTTCTCTTAAGAAACTGTAATCGCAAAACGAGCACATTCTTTTCATGTCGTTTCTTAGGACATACGTGGTTTCTGAGCTTTACTTGGGCAAGTCTCGCGGTCTAAAGTAACCGTCGTACCCATGCATCAAATGGCTCAAGAATCAGTGCGGAACCTACATCTACATCTACATCTACATTTACACTCCACAAGCCACCCAATGATGTGTGGCGGAGGGCACTTTACGTGCCACTGTCATTACGTCCCTTTCCTGTTCCAGTCGCATATGGTTCGCGGGTAGAACGACTGCCGGAAAGCCTCCGTGCGCGCTCGAATCTCTCTAATTTTACATTCGTGATCTCCTCGGGAGGTATAAGTAGGGGGAAGCAACATATTTGATACCTCATCCAGAAACGCACCCTCTAGAAACCTGGACAGCAAGCTACACAGCGTTGCAGAGCGCCTCTGTTGCAGAGTCTGCCACTTGAGTTTGTTAAACATCTCCGTAATGCTATCACGGTTACCAAATAACTCTGTGACGAAACGCGCCGCTCTTCTTTGGATCTTCTCTATCTCCTCCGTCAACCCGATCTGGTACGGATCCAACACTGATGAGCAATACTCAATTATAGGTTGAACGAGTGTTTTGTAAGCCACCTCCTTTGTTGATGGACTACAATTTCTAAGAACTCTCCCAATGAATCTCAACGCGGCACCCGCCTTACCAATAATTAATTTTATATGATCATTCCACTTCAAATCGTTCCGTACGCATACTCCCAGATATTTTACAGAGGTAACTGCTACCAGTGTTTGTTCCGCTAACATGTAATCATACAATAAAGGATCCTTCTTTCTATGTATTCGCAATACATTACATTTGTCTATGTTAAGGGTCAGTTGCCACTCCCTGCAACAAGTGCCTATCCGCTGCAGATCTTCCTGCATTTCGCTGCAATTTTCTAATGCTGCAGCTTCTCTGTATACTACAGCATCAGCCGCGAAAAGCCACATGGAACTACCGACACTATCTGCTAGGTCATTTATATATATTGTGAAAAGCAATGGTCCCATAACAGTCCCCTGTGGCACGCCAGAGGTTACTTTAACGTCTGTAGACGTCTCTCCATTGAGAACAACATGCTGTGATCTGTTTGCTAATAACTCTTCAATCCAGCCATACAGCTGGTCTGTTATTCCGTAGGCTCTTACTTTGTTTATCAGGCGACAGTGCGGAACTGTATCGAACGTCTTCCGGAAGTCAAGGAAAATGGCATCTACCTGGGAGCCTTTATCTAAAATTTTCTCGGTCTCATGAACAAATGAAGCGAGTTGGGTCTCACACGATCGCTGTTTCCGGAATCCATGTTGATTCCTACAGAGTAGATTTTGGGTTTCCAGAAATGACATGATACGCGAGCAAAAAACATGTTCTAAAATTCTACAACAGATCGATGTCAGAGATAAAGGCCTATAGTTTTGCGCATCTGCTCGACCACCCTTCTTAAGAAATGGAACTACCTGTGTTGTTTTCCAATCATTTGGAACCTTCCGTTCCTCTAGAGACTTACGGTTCACGGCTGTTAGAAGGGGGGGCAAGTTCTTTCGCGTACTCTGTGTAGAATTTAATTGGTATCCCGTCAGTTCCAGTGGACTTTCCTCTGCCGAGTGGTTTCAGTTACTTTTCTATTCCTTGAACACTTATTTCGATGTAAGCCATTTTTTCGTTCGTGCGAGGATTTAGAGAAGGAACTGCAGTGCGGTCTTCCTCTGTGAAACAGCTTTACGCGTGTCATCCGATGTTTCAATGCCATTATCATCCAGAGTGTCTCGATATGCTTTTTCGATCCACTAACTGTTTTAACGTAAGACCAGAACTTCCTAGGATTTTCTGTCAAGTCGGTACATAGAATTTTACTATCGAATTCACTGAACGCTTCACGCATAGCCCTCCTTACGCTAAGTTTGATGTCGTTTAGCTTCTGTTTGTCTGGGAGGTTTTGGCTGCGTTTAAATTTGCAGTGAAGCTCTCTTTGCTTTCGCAGTAGTTTCCTAACTTTGTTGAGCCGGCCGGAGTGGCCGTGCGGTTCTAGGCGCTACAGTCTGGAACTGAGTGACCGCTACGGTCGCAGGTTCGAATCCTGCCTCGGGCATGGATGTGTGTGATGTCCTTAGGTTGGTTAGGTTTAATTAGATCTAAGTTCTAGGCGACTGATGACCTCAGAAGTTAAGTCGCATAATGCTCAGAGCCATTTGAACCAGCCTAACTTTGTTGTTGAACCATGGTGGGTTTTTCCCATCCCTCACAGAACGTCAGGTCTTTCTCCCGCAGTGTCAATAATCGCTTCGAAACTTTAGTCCTAAGCCTCCGAGAAAGAAAGACTTCTACAATCAAAGTCAGCTGTAGTAGAAAGAAGATTAACCCTGAGACATCCTTCCAATAATTCTACAGCGCCAGCTAATGAGGGTGGGGAGACCACGACCAGATCACTGTGCGTGCCGTGCGGGAGTGGGGGAAGCGGGAGACTCACCTGTGGCTGGTACACGACGCTGCGGTCGGACGCGCTGATCTCGAGCGTGAGGTTGCGCAGGTGGCGCTGGATGGGGTCCACGATCACCCACAGCGTCACGATCAGACCGTCGATCAGCAGCAGCACACAGATCAGCGATATTAGCTGCGTGTCCTGCAGCAGCTGCCAAAACACACAGAGTACGCTTAATGTGCTGACACCACCAGAGAGGTACATACAGAGCGGAGCTCTGCCTCTAAATGACGCACAGCAGCTACAAGTGTGCATTGGATATGGAACTTAACAGATAACGAGGAAAAATATGCAAAAAATAGTTTGTCAGCTTAATTTCGTTGGAAGATGCTTCCTAAAAGGGACTAATGGAAACGGAGACGGTTACGCCCTGCAGGAGGAGTCAGATATTTGTCTATCTTGTTGAAATGTTTATCACGTAACGATATTCTACCCCACTGGCCATTAAAATTGCTACGCTACGAAGATGAAGTGCTACAGACGCGAAATTTAACCGACAGGAAGACGATGCTGTGATATACAAATGATTAGCTTTTCAGAGCATTCGCACAAGGTTGGCGCCGGTGGCGACACGTACAACGTGCTGACATGAGTAAAGTTTCCAACCGATTTCTCATACACAAACAGTAGTTGACCGGCGTTGCCTCGTGGAACGTTGTTGTGATGCCTCGTGTAAGGAGGATAAATGCGTAGCATCACGTTTCCGACTCTGATAAAGGACGGTTTGTAGCCTATCGCGATTGCGGTTTTTCGTATCACGACATTGCTGCTCGCGTTGGTCGAGATCCAATGACTGTTAGCAGAATGTGGAGTCGGTGGGTTCAGGAGGGTAATACGGAACGCCGTGCTGGATCCCAACGGCCTCGTATCACTAGCAGTCGAGATGACAGGCATCGTATCCGCATGGCTGTAACAGATCGTGCAGCCACGTCTCGATCCCTGAGTCAACAGATGAGGACGTTTGCAAGACAACAACCATCTGCACGAACAGTTCGACAGCGTTTGCAGCAGCATGCACTATCACCTCGGAGACCGTGGCTGCGGTTACCCTTGACGCTGCATCACAGACAGGAGCGCCTGCGATGTTGAAGTCGACGACGAACCTGGGTGCACGAATGGCAAAACGTCTTTTTTTCGGATGAATCCTGGTTCTGTTTACAGCACCATGACGGTCACATGATATCGCGGTGAATGCACATTGGAAGCGTGTATTCGTCATCGCCATACTGGCGTATCACCCGGCGTGATGGTATGGGGTGCCATTGGTTACACGTCTCGGTCACCTCTTGTTCACATTGACGGCTCTTTGAACAGTGGATGTTAAATTTCAGATGTGTTACGGCCCGTGGCTCTTCGCATTGACGGCACTTTGAACAGTGGATGTTACATTTCAGACGTATTACGACCCGTGGCTCTACCATTCATTCGATCCCTCACAAACCCTACATTTCAACAGGATAATGCACGACCGCATGTTGCAGGTCATGTACGGGCCTTTCTGGATACAGAAAATGTTCGACTGCTGCCCTGGCCAGCACATTCTCCAGATCTCTCACCAATTGGAAACGTCTTGTCAATGGTGGCTGAGCAACTGGCTCGTCACAATACGCCAGTCACTACTCTTGATTAACTGTGGTATCGTGTTGAAACTGCATGGGCAGTTGTACCTGTACACGCCATCCAAGCTCTGTTTGACTCAATGCCCGGGCGTATCAAGGCCGTCATTACGGCCAGAGGTCGTTGTTATGGGTGCTGGTTTCTCAGTATCTATGGACCCAAATTGCGTGAAAATGTAATCACACATCATTTCTAGTATAATATATTAGACCATTGAATACCCGTTTATCATCTGCACTTCTTCGTGGTGTAGAAATTTGAATGGCCTTTTGTAAATATAGTCCGTTATCAACACTACACTGAAGTGACGGGTCATGGGATAGCGATATGCACATATACACTCGGTAGTAGCATTGTGTGCACAAGGTATAAAAGAGCAGTGCATTGCCGGAGCTGTCATTTGTACTCAAGTGATTCATGTGAAAAGATTTCAGGTGTGATTATGGCCACGCGACGGAAATTAACGGACTTTGAACACGGAACGGTAGTTGGAGCTAGACGCAAGGGACATTCTATTTCGGAAATTTTTTGGAATTTCAATATCCCGAGATTCATTGTGTGAAGAGTGCATCGAGACTGCCAAATTTCAGGTATTGGTGAGACGGCAACTCAGTGCCGACGGCCCTCACTTAATGTCCGAGAGCAGCGACCTTTGCGTAGAGTTGTCAGTGGTAATAGACAAGCAGCACTGCGTGAAATAATCGCTGAAATCAACGTGGAACGAACGTATCCGTTAGAGCAGTGCGGCGAAATTTCCCGTTAGTGGGTCATGGCAGCAGACGACCGACGCCAGTGCCTTTGCTAACAGCACGACATCGCCTGCAGCGCCTCTCCTGGGATCGTGAGCACATCGGTTGGACTCTAGATGATTGAAAAATAGTGATCTGGGCACATGGGTCCTGATTTCAGTTCGTAAGAGCTGTGGTAGCGTTTGGGTGTGGCGCAGGTCCCGCGAAGCCTAGGACCCAGGTTGCCAACAAGACACTGTGCAACCTGGTGGTGGCTCCGTAATGGTGTGGGCCGTGTTTACATGAAATAGCTGGGTCCTCTGGTTGAATTGAATCTATCATTGACATTTTCAGTCATGTGTGGCTACTTGGAGACCATTTTCAGCCAGTCATCGAAATCATGATTTATGGATGACAATGCACCCTGTCACCGGACCGCAACTGTTCGCGGTCGGTTTGAAGAAGATTCGGAACAATTCGATCGAATAATTTTGCCACCCGACATGAATTCAGTAGAACATTTATGATACATAATCGAGAGGTCAGTGTTCCCACGCCCCTCATGTCAATGATTCGAGCTATCTCAAACTGCGGAACATCGCCATGAACTGCACGAATACGTCCTCTAGGCATGAAGCGATGCGAAGTGGATGAAAAGTTCCAGTAGCGCTAGACACACTAAGTAGACATCGTGTACTCATACCTTTTTCACCCGTGCCAACTGACTTTTTCTGCAGTAGGAATAATGAAAATAATCTCCCGTAAAGAAGAAATTTTGATCAACATGCCTCTAAAGGATGAGTTTGGTAACGTTCGATTACAATGTTCATGGTGCAACACTTTCCTCTACAGCATAATGTATGAGAAGGAGCTTCCGCATTACTATAGAACGGGTCACCAACGCTGACCACAGCGTGCACTACCTTCAGTTACTTAATCACCTACTCCAGTTCATCATATTTAAGCGTTTCTCCCTTGGAAAATAATCAAGCCTTCAGTTTCATCGCATTGTACTATTGAAGCCCTCATTTGAAATTGTCTGCTTGCAACACCGATCCTAGAATCACCTGCATCTTTGGACTAGAACCCATAGGGGCGGTAACACAGGAGCTCAGACGATTCTGTGGGGATCTTGGACGCTATAAATTCTATTATCTGCCAAAAATTTGTAGTGCACCTACACATAGGAACAGCTGTGTACTACAGGAAGCAGCTATTCGGTTGACAGAGGACAAGTGGTGTGCAAACGCTAATTTTTTAGGATAGAGGAACCCCTCTATAAGCTACATGTTGAGCTACGTGCCGTGTAGGAGAGAGAAGTATATGTTCAACAATCTCAGGCTGTAATGATTGGCCTAATAGTCGTAACTACGTTGCTGAAAGCTATGGAAAGTGGTTACGATAAAAGTGCTACATCTCACTTAGATGTTGCTCTTTCCGTTGTGAAAACTGTGTGCGACGAATTATCGTGCACCCCCTGACAGAGCGTGACCTAACTTACACTGAGATTGTAACCGTGTGAGACTAACAGAGTAGCAGTAGCTACAATGTTACGTAGTCCGTCGTATATATGCTTATCTATTCACTGTAAAAATGTTGGACCACATATATTGGCATAAAATGGGACTACATCTAAAAATAAATTAATTTAGAGCCAAAGGAGATTTCATCTGACCCTTGCAATTCCACAAACTAAAACAGTGAAATCACGATAACAATAATAGTTCCACCTAACGACTTACTTGGTTATACAGCAACGAATAGCATTTAAAAAGTAATGAGAAAACATTAACTGTTCTCTTAATGTCAGCGAAAAATTAGGATATCGGAAGATATGAGGAGACTTAGAACAGCTGTAAATCCAAAGTAATTAGTTTCGTCACATGCCGCAGTTCCGCCGTATATGTCCGCAGTAAGCAGCATTAATGCTCAATGATATCTGTCGATTAAGCTTTTTGACTTCCTACGTTTTATACAGTACTTAACGGAAGTATATTTCTTTTATCATAGCTAGTGATTAACTATTGCTGTCCGTCAAGAGATCATATGTTACCTTATTCTTTACGACTCCGCTGCGACTTCTGGTGAAGATCCTGTGCACGCGATACGTCTTCGTGAACATGGAGCCGAAAGCCAAGGAGAATCCAGCTGACAGCAGGTAAACCCGTGCCTGTAACGTGAAGAGAACGGAACTGTGAATATTTAAACCACACCATGTATATTAGATTACTATACTAAAGTTACTCCACATGTAAATTCCCGGCTACAAGTTGCTTCAAAAAGAAAGTAGAAATACACTTTATCCTGTTCTGCATTGTGCATGTTTTTACTGCTTTAATAACACATGATGTCTTTTTGCTTTTACGTACGTTTTCCATCAGTAATACACTGACAGAAAAAGTTGCCACAACAAAAAATAATTAATGTAGAGGAATGCAATTTAAGTGATTAACGCTACAAGATCGCAGGTTAATGTAAAAGTAAGTTAAACCATTTCAAATGTGAAACGCTGTGACATTAATAATCGGTGTAACGCCAGATTGTTGAATTCAATCATGCAAACGTGCATGTATCTTGTACAGGTGCCGGACGTCAGTTCGTGGGATGGAGTTTAATGCCTGTTACACCTCGTAGGTCAATACAAGGATAGTTAATATTGTTTGTGGATGACACTGGAGTTGTCCTCCGATGAAATTTGATATGTGCTCGATTGGTGACAGATCTGTCGATCGAGTTGGCCAAACGACAAGTCGACAATGCGTTATTCTTTTGGAAAATACCCCCTGGAATGTTGCTCATTAATCAATAGATTTGCAGGCAAGATGCACGATGCAAGATGCACGAGATAACGATGAGAGTGTTCCTGCTGTCATACTGAATAGTACCCGAGACCGTATCTCCAGGTGTGCGTCCAGTGTGTCTAGCACCAATACAAGTTGGTTGCAAGCCTTTAACTGGCCGCCCGAACAGCACTCGGCCATCACTGGCACCGAGACAGAACCAGCTTTCATCAGAAAAAACAGAATCCCACCCTGCCGTCCAATGAGCTCTCGCTTGACGCCAATGAAGTCGAAAATGTCAATGGTTTAGGGTCGGTGGAACGGAAGCTATATGGCGTCTGGCTCGCAGCTGTCCTTGAAGTAGCCGATATGTAGCACTTCGTTGTGTCATTGTGGTGCCAACTGCTACTCAGGATGCTGCTGCAGATGCAGCGTGTGTGTCTGTGTGTGTGTGTGTGTGTGTGTGTTTATGTGTGTCCAAACTTGTATCTGGCGTCACACATGCCCTATACACATACGGTGTATTTTTGTGTGCTAAAAATTCAACGCCTGTGTGTAAGTGAACATTAGGAAAGGAGTACCAAATCATGAGTAATAACTCTATTTCTAAAAAGAACCACCTAGGTAGAGTGATCATGGAAGACCTACATCTACATGGATACTCTGCAAATCATATTTAAGTGCCTGGCACAGGGTTCATCGAACCACCTTCAGTTCTCTGTTATTACAATCTCGTATAGCGCGCGGAAAGAATGAACACCTATATCTTTCCGTACGAGCTCTGATTTCCCTTATTTTATCGTGATGATCGTTCCTCCCTATGTAGGTCGGTGTCAACAAAATATTTTCGCATTCGGAGGAGAAAGTTGGATATTGGAATTTCGTGAGAAGATTCCGTCGCAACGAAAAACGCCTTTCTTTCAATGATGTCCAGTCCAAATCCTGTATCATTTCTGTCACACTCTCTCCCATATTTCGCCATAATACAAAACGTGCTGCCTTTCTTCGAACTTTTTCGATGTACTCCGCCAGTCCTATCTGGTAAGGATCCCACACCGCGCAGCTGTATTCTAAAAGAGGACGGACAAGCGTAGTGTAGGCAGTCTCCTTAGGAGGTCTGTTACATTTTATAAGTGTCCTGCCAATAAAACACAGTATTTGGTTTGCTTCGAAATACAGCGAAACGCGTTGCAAAAAAATGTTCAAATGTATGTGAAATCTTATGGGTACAAGGAAGGGACGACGGAGAAAAGAAAAAAAAGTTCACCCGAAAAACGTATTTTACAAGAATGAGGCGACAGTGATTCCACAGAGTGTCCCTAAAGATTGTCAGCTGGAGGAACCGATGTAGGACCCTATAATTTTGATAGAAAAATAATTGATAACGTGGCTTGCCTGTCGTCGCAGCAGACTCAAAAGTTATAAACAGGACCGGCAGAGCATTAATGTTGAGGAGAACGCACCAGGGCATGACTGAGTTCGGCCCTATGTCAGATGGCAGTCCAACCAACACTTACAGTCGCATACGCAGTGCTTTTAACAGCTGCTTCAAATGACATTTTTGCTGGAGACAAAATCTGCAGACTCAGCCGGAAACAGTTTATGGCGCATCATACTCCATAACTTGACCAACCGTCGATAATTGGGACGACAGTGATTATCAGTTGCTGTGGGATGTTGAAGATGGCCATATGGTCGAGAATTGGGTGTTCTGAATAAATCGTGTGTGTTATTACCGGCATATTCCGAAACTGTCCTGGCTGCTCGTGCCTAAGATCCACGTGGCAGAGCAAGAAAGTGATGGTAATGTTATGTGCAAGTGGCTAGATTCGGTGTGGCGGAATTGTTTTGTCCATAGGAACTAGTTTCAGTCTCGCAAACTCTCTGGGTTCTGATGAGTGCTATTGTCAACTTCACTTAAATGTTGTAAATTTTGTACAACAACTTCACTGGAGGACAAAGGGCCTCGACAATATAGTTGATTTTACCGCATTCCTTTACTTTTTCTGTAATGGTGTTCTGACCTATTTCATAGTGTTATTGTAGTCATCCATGGTTGAGCAAGGAGGATAGATGGGAGTGCAGCGTAATCACAACTACATCGTAGGTCAGGACAGGTGGTTTTAACTGGTCGAGATTCTGTAGTTGGACTTCAAGGAAGAATGTCGTCCATGTCGAAATTAAGCCCTGCCACGTTTTAGATTTCCGCTAACCGTCAGATGCGAGTTGCTGGCTGTCTAAATTCCACAAATGAATATTGGACTGACTCTTCCTCTTGGTGTAAACCGATGTACTTCTCTGTACCAGAGTTAAATTGATAAATCATTTTCATAAAATAACCGACAGGAGGTCAACCGTGTTACAAGTCAGCACCTTAATAGAGCTCACTGCTAGTTTTTAAGTTTTGTAAGTGGTACAGAACTGATGTTAAGGGAGTCACGTGACTCTCGATCTCCTAACTACGTGATGCCAGTGAAATCGTGTGCATGTGCAAGTCAGCTGCATCGAATCAGTGCAGTCGAAAGGGAGTCGTGACGGAATGGCTGAAATGAGCTAAGCGATAAGAACGTGCCCATGACCACATCGTAAATGAAGTTTCTCTATTCGTTGGTATATTGACACATATTGCCCAAAATGTCTACAAGAAACCGTGGTCGCAGCCGTGGAGCACTGCGTGAGAGCATTTATGGTAAAAATATCCCACAAAAAGGCCTGATGCCAGTGAACGAACGCATATCCATCCCAACCAGTTTCAGAGCGAACATTACGAAGGAAACCGTGTGCCATGACGTTTTAGAGTCGGGTACCTTGCAGAAGCTAATTGCTTACAGCGGAATATAACCGTGAACGGCTTCAGTTGACCAAAGAATGCAAAGCCCTCTCAGTATCTGACTGGAGGTATGTAGTGTGATCCGACTAATTGAGTTTTTGTCTCTTTTGAAATAACGCGAGGTGTCCAGTGCACAGACGATCCAATGAGGCGTTTTACTCGCTGTGTGCGTACAGTGTAGTACAGGTGGAGGTGAGTCTGTAATGGTTTGCATTAGTTTTACATAGCAGGAGTGGGGCTCACTCATTCAGATCCACGCGAACACGAACCAGAATATGTATTTCAACATCCTTCAGTTGTTACTCTTTTTTCTACTTCTACAGCTACATCTACATAGATACACCCCTAGCCATCACACATTGCGTTCGCCATTTCCTTTCGTGTTCCACTAGGTTGGTTGGTTGGTTGTTCTGGGGAAGGAGACCAGACATCGAGGTCATCGGTCTCATCGGATTAGGGAAGGATGGGGAAGGAAGTCGGCCGTGCCCTTTGAAAGGAACCATCCCGGCATTTGCCTGAAGCGATTTAGGGAAATCACGGAAAACCTAAATCAGGATGGCCGGACGCGGGATTGAACCGTCGTCCTCCCGAATGCGAGTCCAGTGTCGAACCACTGCGCCACCTCGCTCGGTGCGCTGTTCCACTAGCAAACAGAGCGAGGAAATAACGACTGAGTATAAGCCACCGTATGACCCTAATTTCTTGTATCTTATCTTCGTGGTCCTTACGCTCAATGTATGTTGGCGGCAGTAGAATCGTTTGGCACTCAGCTTCATATGGCGGTTCTCTACATTCTCTCAACAGTGTTTCTCGAACGTCGCCTTCCCTCCCGGAATCCTCATCTGAGTTCCCGTAGCATCTCCGCAGCACTTGCGTGTTGTTAGACCCTAACGGTAACAAATCTAGTAGCCCACCTCTGAATTGCTTCGATGTCTTCCTTCAATACGACCTGGTACGGATCCCAAACACACGAACGGTACTCAAGAATAAATCGCACCAGCGTCCTATTTGCAGTCTCCTTTACAGGTGAACCGCTCTTTCCTAAAATTCTCAAAATAAACGGAAGTCGACGATTCGCCTTCCATACCACGACTCACACATGCTCGTTCCACCTCATACCGCTTTTCAGTTTCAGGCCCAGATATTTAAACGGCTTGACGTGTCAAGCAGGACAATAGTAATACTGTATCTGAACATTGATGTTCCGGCTCATCCGCAATAACTCACATTTTTCCACATTTACGGCTAGCTGCCATTTATCACTTTTTTTTGTATAAGTCATCTTGTATCTTCCTACAGTCACGCAACTACGAAACCTCACCGTACACCACGGTATCATCAGCAAACAACCACAGATAGCTGCCCACTCAGTCCGCCAAATCATTTATGTATATATAGAACAATAGCCGTCCTATCACACTTCCAACGGGCACTCCTGACGATACCCTTGTCTCCGATGAACACTCGCCGTCGAGGGCAGCGTACTGGTTTCTATTATTTAAGAAGTCTTCGAGACAATCACATATCTGTGAACTTATTCCATATGCTCGTACCTGTGTTAACAGCCTGCTATGGGGCACCGTGTCAACTTCTTTCTGGAAATCTAAAAATATGGAATTTGCCTGTTGCCCCTCATCCAATTTTCTCAGTATATTATGTGAGAAAAGGGCAAGCTTTCGCATGAGCAATGCTTTCTAAAACCATGCTGATTCGTGGACATAAGCTTCTCAGTCTCAAGGTAGTTTATTATATCATAACTGAGAATATGTTCGCCGGCCGGAGTGGCCGTGCGGTTCTAGGCGCTACAGTCTGGAGCCGCGTGACCGCTACGGTCGCAGGTTCGAATCCTGCCTCAGGCATGGATGTGTGTGATGTCCTTAGGTTAGTTAGGTTTAAGTAGTTCTAAGTTCTAGGGGACTGATGACCACAGCAGTTAAGTCCCATAGTGCTTAGAGCCATTTGAACCTTTTTTGATAATATGTTCAAGGATTCTACAGAAAACAGAAGTTAGCGATATTGGTCTATAATTTTGCGGGTGCGTTCTTTTACCCTTCTTATATACGGACTCGGATGCGCTTTTTTCCAGTCGCTTGGGACTTTGTGCTGGGCGAGAGGTTCACGATGAATGCAAGCTCGGTTAGGAGCCAATGCCACAGAATACTCTTTGTAAAATCTAACTGGGATTCCATCTGGACCTGGTGGTTTATTTGCTTTCTAGTCTTTCAGTTCCTTCTCTACGCCAATTACGCTTGTTACTGTCTAGCACATACGGGAATGTGTCTGATGATCAAATGATGACATGTCTGTACGATTCTCATCATGATTTGCATGTTGTGAATGCTTCCATTTTCCAAGATGACAAACTCCGTGCTCACAGGGCTGCATGCGTCTATCTCTGGTTTGACGACCACTCTGGAACCTTACCGAACCTCATTTGGCCCACTAAACCATCTTATGTTACTCTCATAGAACATGTCTGGGACAATTTGGAGCCGTGTGTGAAACGGCGCAATCAACATCTCCACAATTATGTAGGTGTGTAAGGTATAATAAACGATTAGTCGTTTCAGTTTGATATGGCACGGATACTTGGCTTTTGCAATTAGTTGAAAGTACAAATACACAGCCTGACAAAGTCAGTAAAGCATCCAAGACGTGGTCGGATTTCAGTACACATCCGCGCACTCGTGCGCACCATCGGAAGGAGGCTAAACAATCAGAGTTGCAATCCTTTGTGACATGTAGAAATGTCAGCAGAGAGCATAAGTGTTGATCATGATTGATATTGTTTCTAGGCCTGGTAGGGTATGCCAGGGTCGTGAATAGTGAAGGACACGGAGGTGCTGCTATTCATCTGAGACTTCGTTATCAGTACCATACTGAGTTTGAAATGAGTCTGATTGTGAGTCTCCATTTGGCCGGCTGATCGAATCGTGCAACACCAAACTTTGTGGGCCATTCGATTGTGACAGTACCTGATGATGTGACGTGAGCCGTACTCGTGGTCAAGGTTCTGGTCTACCAAGTTTGACCACCATAAGGCACGATTGCCATATTGTGCACCAAAAATTCTGTAACTTTCTCTCACTTCCGAGAACAAGTAAGGTACACCCTACAACATTCTGAGCCATCTCGAGCAATTGGTTGGAGAGTTACTGCAGCTGGACTTTAAAATCACCGCCCCATGCGTAAGCTACCATTAACACCACAACACGAAAGACTGTATTTGAAATGGTACCATGCCCAGATAGCGTGGACTGCTGATGAATGGCTTCACTCTGTAATCAGCGTTGAATTGCGGTTCTGCTCTACCCCACATGACCATCATCAGCTAGTGTGGCAGCGACTTTGGGATAAGACCCTTTCTTCAAGTATTTTGGAGAGTCACAGCGGTGTTATTCCTGACAAATGGCTCTGAGCACTATGGGACTTAATTTCTGAGGTCGTCAGTCCCCCAGAACCTAGAACTACTTAAATCTAACTAACCAAAGGACATCACACACATGCATGCCCGAGGTAGGATTCGAACCTACGACCGTAGCGGTCGCACGGTTCCAGACTATAGCGCCTAGAACCGCTCGGCGACTCTGGCCGGCTATTCCTGACATTGTCGTGTCGGGAGTCACCGGTTATATCTGCAGGTGACGGCTGATGCGATTAGAGAATCGGTACAATGGTACGTCACAGACAGCTTGGGTCTTCATGAGTTACTTCATGCGACAGCATTGAAGTCCCATTTTTCAGCAGGACAATGCACGTCCTCACACGGCACGTGTTTCTGTGAACTGTCTCCGTGATATTGCGGTACTCCTCAGCTGGTGAAGTTTCATTTCGTTTTCTCCTCCATTTATAGGTGCTTTACATTTCGTGTCAGGCAGTGTTGCTATCAAGATGCAGAAGTACTGTTCAATACTGAAATATCCTCTTATTCACATCAACCGACCACAAGGCTGTAATGAAGTGCATTGCGTACCGTTTCATACCTTCTACTAGTGTGTGCACATGCTATTGCCACTATATAGAGATCCAAGAGTTTGTTTCAGACTGGATCCATTGCCCTACAGATTGAAAAACTACCTTAATTCTCAGTGTACCTCCTAGCAGCGAAATAAGAGGCGAGCGTCTTGTGCTGAGAAAAAGTGTCGAGAAGTTGACGAGTTTATGGAGACATGCTCTGACTTGTACCAGGTGGCTATAATTATAAAGTATAGCTACTCATAGTCGTCTGGTGTGGGCTGTAATCATCGTACTGCAGCGAAACGTGGTGGATATTGTAATTCATTAATGTGGAACCGATTTACGATGGAAAAAATTAGTCCAAATTTGTGAAACTAGGTTCAGATCTGGTACTGTAAATGCAGTATAGAGGTACAGAAATGTTTTCACATGTAATGGTTTACGAACAGGACATAGGCATAAACAGTCAAACAAATGAGTACCGCCTATTGGTGATTTTATTATTAAATGTCACTTTTGCATTTTCCCCAATATCAGCACCAATGACGTCGACGAGATGCTGTACAGCGCCAAATTTGCACCTGGTGGCCAAAATTGGAACTAATTTTTTTCCAGCGTAAAGCGATTTATCATGAACGTATTAACACATCTACCAAGTTTCTATGCCGTACGATAATTAAAGCTCACAATGGACCTCCGTGAGAAACCGCTTTTTAATTATAACCGCCCTGGACCAACATCGACTCAAAGGAAGGCCTCGGCGCTTGTTCGTGACGCCACGTCAGCTAGGCGAACGCCAGGTCTGTTGCAGGGATACTCATAATGGTGGTGTCTCCCTCTCTGACACAGGAAAATGTGAAACTATTGGCGATAGTTGACTAACACACATTGTTCTGAGAGATTTCTGCAATAAATTAATTGTGCAATTCATTACAGTTCTTAACAAATAGTGTACTCCTGAACTTAAATTTCCACCCGTTTTAAGGATTGACATACAAAAACAACTTCATGGTCCAGCACCAACAAAATTCGTGGTTCTTTACCTTATTTGTAAATCTGAGGAAGTTACATTTGTACTGGGTTGCTTTTACAAGAAACTGTGAACATATTGGTGCTCTTCTGTAGGTATCTTAACTATGGGGTTAGGGGCACTGAATGTTAATGAAATATCTTGCGATTGTACACTTTGGGGGAGGGGGTGGGGGACAGAAGAGGAGGCAAAAGAGAGATACTTGTTTTATCAAATAAATTTATTAATGTTATAAAGTTTCTCATTTCAGTTGCAAGAGGGGAATGTTTATCTTTTCTAATGTGCATGTTTAAAAAAGTTTAAGCTCAGCAGTATTTTCGATGTATGAAGCTATTTTGTTTCCTGTTTAGAATTCCTTTTGTTGAAAACGACTGTAATCTAACGACTGGCAACAGTTGGACATTTACACATGTAAATTAGTTTACATTTCCAGTGACGATGTCAAACTAAAATAAATAAATAAATAAAAGAAATGAGTTAATTGTAAGGGGGTTGGGGTAAGTTTCGATAACAAAATGGATTAAGTAAATATAGTTACTTGAATGTAAAATTTCCGAAGCTTGCAAAGGGGCAAAGCATCTTCTCATGTTGATCTACGTTTGTTTCGACAGGATTCAGTAATACAGAACTATGATCTTCATTTGTAGCTTTACGATAGTAAGAAAATCTTTCATCTAAATAAAACTGCAGAATCCAAAACAATACCAAACATCTTCTCAAAAGTAAGAGATTTATAGTGATAAGCACGCCCAGGCGTTTCTACCTGCAACAGACCTGGCGTTCGCTGTGCCTAGCTGCCGTGACGTCACCGACAAGCGCCGAGGCCTTCCTTTGAGTCGGTGTTGCCTGAACGTGCTACAAGCGTAGTGCGGCCAGCGCAGCGCCTGACGTGTCAGCGAGCGTGCAGCGGCGCTGCGTGCGGCGGGCTGCCTACCGTGCAGACGGCGGGGAAGTGCGTGCTGGCGGGCAGCGTGGCGTGGTCCAGGCCCAGCAGGATGACGGCCGTGTACACCAGGATGCAGCCCACCACCGCCATGTTGTTGAGGCGCGGGCTCGACAGCTTGATGTACCTGCCGGCGGGCGAGCTGTCAAGTGCGAGTGCACGACAACAGAGGACAAAGCGATGCTTCGTGCTAGCTAGTGTCTACCAGAGGCACAGAGGGCAGTGCACATTAACCAGATACATACATGGTAAGCCACAGTTTCAGAGTAAGCACTTACAGTACATAGTATTCCTTTCGAAAAAGTACAAAATTAATTTCATCATGCCCCTATGTATCATGAAATGAGTCACCGGGCTCTTAAGACCTGTCAAGACACATATAGTGGTAAAAATAAATTTTGCATATTGCTGAAACTTTAATATTAAACATTGTGACCCAGAACCACATTATGATATTAATACATTAGTTTTCTTGTAATTCTGGCGGAAACAGTCCATATTTCTACCGTGATGGGTCAGTTTGTCCGGTCTATGACTATGTAGACATTGCAACACTTATGCTGCGTGTCATTACGAAGGTTGTGTTACTTTAGGATGGTTCAGACAACAATAACTTACTAACTATTTAAATAGACACCAGCCTGCTGACCGACGGCTTTGTTAGAGGAAGAGTTTCCTCTCACGTACCCGAGCCCTGGAAGGGTCGGCTGTAGAGAATCGTTTGAAAAGGTGGGAAATCGACCTGAGAAACCCCCATAAAGATGTAAAAGAAGAACTGGCGCCTGGTGGAGACCTACCATACACAGTCTGGAGAACCCTAAACCGTATGAGGGTAGAAGTGTCAAAGAGCAAGACAAACCTGCAGCTATGGGGTTTCCTAAAAGAGAATGAGAACACTCTCTGTCTGTGTGATTCTGTCCAGGATCCTCAACGCCTGCTTATCTGTCCATATTTGGACCAGCCTTGCACAATGAATGACTTATGGGAGGCAAATGACAAGGCCATATTGGCCGCTGATTTTTGGAAGTCTGAAGTCTAGTTCCGTACACGGAAAGTAAGTAAGAGGCTCCGTTAGTCACTCTAATGGAGCAGGTAATGAGACGAGTGGACGTCGCATCGAATGTCGCTGTGAGTCGAAGAGATGTCTCTACAATCTCGAATAAGTTTCTAGCGATAGGATAAGTTGAGGATCGTCATAAAAGTGGCCGCAGAAGAAAACCAACAGCTGTGAAAGAGTGGTATCTGCGTATAACAGCAAGCAGAAACCGTCAACAAAATGCTACGCGACTAAGCGGTAGTTCCAAACAGCTACAGGAGTGTAGGTGTCGACACAAACGATATGAAAGAGGCTCCATGGGGAGAGATTACGTGTCAGAATACCACTCAAGGCTCCTCCTCTAAATCGGGTTCAGAGAGGGGCTCATATCACATGAACATGAAACCACCCTTTGTGGACTAGGCAGCAGTGGGACACAACGCTCTTTTCTGTTGACACTCCTGTCAGTCTTCATCGTGATTCGTTTCTGGAGGCAACGAGGACAACTTTTACACAATAACATGGAATACCCTGAAATGGAACACCTACAGTCGTCCTTACGATGTTATTTATTATATAACTGCCAGTTTCGGTGGTTCAGTACACCATCTTCAGGTCTTAATTGATGTTGAGAGCCTTAATTCCAGTCGTATACGCCATTCTCCAGTGGCCAACATCTATGAACTGGTTTGCGCAAACTATGTGTGACAACGATATTGTGTGACAGTGATGTTGTCTCTCCAACGTCGTTGTTACATGTAGTCTGCGAAAACCATTTCTCAGATGTTGGCCACCGATGAAGCACCGAAACTGACAGCTGTATGATAAATAACGACGTAAGGTCGGATGTAGATGTTCCATTTAATGACATAATTGATTGGCCCTAGTCCCTCGAACCCCGAAGCAGAAGGATGGACGTACAAGAACGTAACGTTTTGGGGTGGCATCACTTATTACGGTAGAGCAACCTTTGCGCCCATACTTGGGATAATGAATGGTGTGAACTATCCAGCCGACATCCCTACACGCACTATGAGTGCATTTGGTGAATATATTGGAGTATATTGGAGTGGTATTCACGCTAATGGACGACAACGCTCGTCCCTATTATCACAATTTTATTAACACCTGTCTAATGGAGCACAGATTCAATCGGATGAAGCGGCCTCCATATTCTAGAGATCCCAGCTGCTTTGAGAATGCATGGACCATGCTAAAACGACCGATTTGCAATGGTCTTGTCCTGTCAGAGACCTTACAGGCCATCACAGCTGTCACTGTGAAGGAATGGAACAATATCCCACAGTTTTATTTCGATAATTTGCAAGGAGTATGCCTAGCCGCATTCAAAAGTGTCACCAGTTGGTTCCCTTTGGTCAGGTATTGTTTTTGATTTTGTTTGTATTTATGGAGTGTAAATGTGTTCATCTTCTATATTTTTATTTTCTTGTGATTGTACGTGACAGAAAGAAACCAGTTTTGTTTCCTACTATGTTCAATATCGACAATAAGGCAATATGCAACGTTCATTTTCACCACTGTACTCCTGGAGTCACTACACATTGCTAGACGGTGCCCAAGAAGGACTCACGTCTCTTAAAATTAAATCACAGGAAAACAAAGATCACTAGAAGAATGCAACAAATCGTATGTATATTGTGGAATCTGTAAGAATTTCATACGAAATTGTTTCGAAACACTATTTACAAAAGCTGCTAACATATGGTATTGTACACCAGCGATACTCAAAACGTGCTCCTCGGAGGTCCAGGACATCACAAGGCCTCTGTGAGGTCTGCGCCAAAATAATATCATCCTAAAGAACAAAGAATATCAAATCTTGTGGCACACTGAAAAAGACAAATCTTAAAAATACCATATCAATGTTAGTTTGATATAAGTGTTACTTTTGTCCTCTTAGTACGTATTGCCGAAAGTGACGTGACAAAAACCAAATTAAATCTACAATAATGCTACGATAAGAACCGCAAATAAAAGAATTTGGCTCGTACGAGTAGGTATGTGGCGACTCGATACTCGTCACTACGCAAGCACGCAGCGGCCGTGCTCACGCTTTCTCCTTCAGGCTCTCTCTCTCTCTCTCTCTCTCTCTCTCTCTCTCTCTCTCTATCCCTCTCTCTCTCTCTCTCTCTCTCTCTCTCGCTCGCTCGCTGGCTCGCTGGTCTCGTATGTACACGCTGTGCTCTTTCATTCAGAACCATCTAGAAGCACCTAGAAGGATTTCGTCGCTTTGCAGTCTATGTTTAACCGCCCAAGGCTATATAAAACCGCGCCGTGCGACACAGAGTACAGTTCCTACTCGAGTTTGAAATGCAATGCGCAGTCCAGTATGGCATCGCAAATCCGCGCACCGCTCTCGGCCTGCAGTATATTTCATTGGTGTGTGTTATTGATTGCAGATGTAAAATTCAGTATCATGTGGCGATTTTATTCTCTGTTTGTCACGTTCTAAAATTAAGCTCTTAATATTAAAAACTAGAAAGGAGCAAATATTCCCGATCAAGTCTAAGACATGCAAGAAGGTGACGTAACGACTTAACGCTTCATAGCTTCCAGCAGTAAGATATCTAATGATTCACTGAGGGTGAAAAAAGAATGTACGATGAATCTTACATCAATCTTGGATTTGTCGGTTCTAAAGACTCACCTCTCTGCAAGATACCTTCAAATAGTTCCATGCTACCTGCTAAGATGCATTGGCATTTAGAAACCATACACACTACTTACAAAGAAAAGAACGAAGAATTTTTTATACGTAAGAAAGAACAACTATTAAAAAGCCAAAAATCTGTGAAGGATGAGACCCAAACTGTTTATGGAAACTCTACAGAGACATCGTATTTTGACAGATACCGCACTGCAAAAGCGGGCGAAGTGCACACTATCGCTGAGAATTTAAAAGAAGAAAACATGAGTGGCAGACATAACACAACGTATGCTCCATGAAAAATCTGCTAAGCATCTTCCTTCAGTGCCGCTTTTGGACGACACTGCTTTGTGTCCAGTTAACCATATCGCAGGCTTTATCATACAAGAACTAGTCTGTCGACGTCAGCAATAGCATGAGTCAACTGGCTAGGTGGCTGATAGTTATACGATATCGACGTAAACAAGACTTGCTTATGTTCACATCGCTGCCAATTGATTAACAGTTTTTCTTAAATAAACCATCCCGGTAGGAGTAATTGTGTCAATATGTGTACGGGTGGAACCGAGAGGGAATGAATGATTATTCAGTAGGACATCACTAATAAAAAGTAAAGCGCCAAACTGAAGTTCCAGCCATTCAGTTCTGCACACACAAGTACAACGGATACAGAATGTGCCGCCAAATCCTAAACTGGTTCTTAATGGAGCAATAAAAATAATGAGTTAAGTTAAATCACGCCTTCTACAGTGGCAATTCTTTCCAGTACTGTGTGAAGATTTAGGGACAGACATAAAACGCTGCTGCTCCCCACTGACGTTAGATGGTAACCTCAGGTTAAGAACTTAATAAGATTGTTCGAAGTAAGAGCTGACTTAAAGCTTTTATGAGTAACATTTCTTTTAAATTAAAAGACCGTTCGAGTTATGTGACTTGGTTGTTCAGTTGTTCAGATTGATTTTTTTCGAAAATATATTTGGAAAAATTAATGAACTAAATCTATATTTACAGTGAACCCATAAAAAGGGTTTCAGTGCTAATAACAAAATAACCGCATTCAAAAAAATTACATTTTCGCATTGGGTATGTTGCCAAAAGAGAAATAGAAAGCATTTTAGCACTGAACGTGGACGTTGATGAGACAGCAGAATTACCGAATGAAATATGTGAAGTATTGGTCCAGAGACTCCATGAGACGCCCGTTTCTTTCGAGACTATTTTCCTAAAGAGCAGAATACGAAACTGCAAATGAATTCATGGGTTCACAATCCTTTTGTACCGAATTTGCAGAAGCCACAATATTCAAGCATGGAATTATTGTTCGAAACAATGTCACTCGAATTTGTTGCAGCGGTCCTGATGAATATCCACAGCTTGCCACAGAGACTCTGGCTTCCCTCCGCCCGTTCCTAACAACATAGTTGTGTGTAACGCTGTTCTCAGCATATGCCGCTACAAAGACAAAATAACGCAGTATACTGTATGCTCAACCTCACATACGTTTTCAGATTTTTTTCTGTCAAGCCTGACATTAAAAAGTTGGTAAAAAATTAAAAAAAACTTCATACCTCCCATTAAATGAAAACAATTTTAGAACAGATATTGTTGTAGATGTCAGTCGGATACAATGTACCTATTTGATTTTCATTAAATGATTATAACAGAAGAATGCACACAAAAACAGATTTTGCATATTTTAGTGCACTACAAAAAAATTAGTATTTCAAACACAATGTCCACTAATCATTGATACTCGCCTGAAAAATAGCTGACAATGTCTCTGCCGCGAAAAAGATTGAGAACTGATGCTGTACGCTATACAGCTCGTATCAGGATCCATAAATGAATTCGTCCTGTGCAAGCAGTCTTTGAAACGACCAATGCTCTCAAAATGGCCACAGCCCACAGTATAGGGTTGTGCGAACGAACAACGAAACTGTCGAACAGATCGACGATTTTAGCTGATCAAACGGTGGGATAGTTACGGCAGACAGCGTCTTTCAATGCGACCTACGGAAATTAGTCTTAACGCATCCGTCCGGGTGAATATGGAAGCCAGTCCATGACTGTGGCAGTTATTTTACGAGAATTCAACGGAGTTACTCCATTCCCTAAATATTCATATAGAACGCCGAATGCCTGTTCAGAGTGGTGTGCTCGGGCTACATCTTCTGTACACTACTCGTGCCAGATCGATCCTCCAGCTCCTGCCATAACGTTCACTACTCACTGATCCTCGCTTGAAAAATGGCCGACAAAGTCTCTGCAGCATACCGCAACCCAAACAGCAACTTCGGAGGAATGAATATATTCACGAACCCATTTAGGTGAAAGTGTGCTTCATTTGCCAGCCAACATCACAGCCTTCGATGTCAGTTACTGTGGTAATCGCGCGGGATTAGCCGAGCGGTCTAGGCGCTGCAGTCATGGACTGTGGGGATGGTCCCGGCGGAGGTTCAAGTCCTCCCTCGGGCATGGGTGTGTGTGTTTGTCCTTAGGATAATTTAGATTAAGTAGTGTGTAAGCTTAGGGACTGATGACCTTAGCAGTTAAGTCCCATAAGATTTCACACACATTTGCACATTTTGAACTGTGGTAATCTAGTTCGTAAAATCAACCCTTTGTCGCATAGAAAGTGCAATATCGTCTGGTGCCATATTTTGAACGGAAATATGTCTTGATTCTTTGGCATTGTTGTACGCATATTGGAATGCTGTAGCCAGCCTCTCCAGTAATTTCTTGAACAGATTTCGTGGGATATTGTTGAATAAGACCAGAATCGCTGGCGACATTTTTATAGAAACCTACACTTGTCGTGGGGTCAACATTCTTCACTAGATCATCAACGACACTGGCTGTTCGAACTTGGGGAAGAGCTTGCGAATGGTTTTCGCATCGGAAACATTAAAGACTGTTAGAAAAATGGTTCAAATGGCTCTGAGCACTATGGGACTTAACTACTGTGGTCATCAGTCCCCTAGAACTTAGAACTACTTAAACCTAACTAACCTAAGGACATCACACACATCCATGCCTGAGCCAGGATTCGAACCTGCGACCGTAGCAGTCACGCGGGACTGTTAGAAAAACACATTGACGGCTGCTGCGGCCGAGTGGTTCTAGGCGCTTCAGTCTGGAACCGCGCGACCGCTACGGTCGCAGGCTCGAATCCTGCCTCGGGCGTGGATGTGTGTGATGTCCTTAGGTTAGTTCGGTTGAAGTAGTTCTAAGTTCTAGGGGACTGATTACTTCAGCTATTAAGTCCCATAGTGCCCAGAGCTATTCGAACCATTTTTTGAAAAACACATTTTTCTGCCGCAAAACTATGCTCTAAACTATGAAATTCCATAACGAGAAACACACCCTCTTTAATGGAATACATTATTTAAATGTCCTTCTTCGTTAAGGTCAACTATCTTTCATATCTCAACGTTGAAACTGATCGCTATAGGATTCGGGAAACTATTTATAGACACCTCATATTGCGCTTAGAGCGGCATCTGTTAGCAGCTTCTGTAACTACTACTTCGAAACCTGTATCAAATTCTCAGAGGTTTCACAGTAAATGTGCCGTTTGCTATTTTCTTCTTTCGACCTTTGTTTTCATTTATTTATTTTTAAAATCAGGCATTCCTTTATTGGACATCCTGGATCATTTACGTGGAGTAGAAAAGCTGTTGCTCAGAAGAATTTTGGAAAACTTTTAGTAAGCTATTCATATACACAGGTGCAAAGATTCGTCAGCACCCCACTTTCAAGCCGCGCGGTTTGAGGCGTCATGTCACGGACTGCGCGGCCCCTCCCGACGGAGGTTCGAGTCCTCCCTCGGGCATGGGTATGCGTCTTGTTGTTAGCGTAAGTTAGTTTAAGTAGTGTGAAAGTCTAGGGACCGATGACCTAAGCAGCTTGGTCCCTTAGGAATTCACACACTTTGTTTTTTACCCACTTTCAATCAAACAGTCCGTTTGATTTGCGTGTGTCTTTCGTCACTGACTCGCTGAATATTGATTAAAATGCTACGTTACTAAAATATTAAGTAGAAGCGTGTTACAGCACAGAGTTTTGAAGCTTCCGTGAAGTTGCTACAGCTACGTGCTAATACGTGCAACTTGACCGGTGGTAATCTACATCAAATCGCTGTGGTTTGTCAAGGAAGACACTGACAGGCAAGTGGGAGGTTGCATCTTACTATATAATATCGTTTTTGGAAGGCAGAGGTAAGTAGGTCGATCGGAAAAAGTAAATTAGTGAATCACAAAAAATGAAGCAAACAGTTTATCAAATCTAATATTGAACCGCCTCACCGTCTACAGCCATGGGACTTAAAAGATGATTATAACTGCTGTAAGTGGGGCCTGAGTGACATAGAATGAAATAAAATGTGCAGTTACCAGCGGCATAAAGAAAAGATGCAACAAGAATAAGGTTTTTAATAGTAAACTTGAAAAATATAAATAACTGTCGGTCAGTGATCGCGAAAGCACAATGAAATCCCGTATTTTCGTGATGACTGGGTGTTGTGTGCTGTCCTTAGGTTAGTTAGGTTTAAGTAGTTCAAAGTTCTAGGGGACTGATGACCATAGCTGTTAAGTCCCATAGTGCTCAGAGCCATTTGAACCAATCCCGTATTTTGCTTCTGATGTGTTTGTCAACATTCTCCATCTCTGAAAGTAGCAACTGCCCGAGACCGTTCTGTATTAATACTACTTCTGTTCTGGTTGGATTCATTTCAGTTTACAGCTGTCCACCCGGGAGAGGAGGCCAATGTTGGTTGAGGCTCTACTTGTCTGGTCGTCGTCGATCTCCTATGGAAGAGAAAGTCCTGTCTGGAAGGACTAAGAAGCTGTGAGCTGCACTGCCCACTGCCGAATGAACACCGATGGGGAGCTGCGGCCGCCACCATCCGGCAGGCCTTCTCGATTATTGACTAACAACAGCCGACAAGTACGAGAATTATCGCGCAGTCATCTTAATAGCTCATGCATCCAAATTGTTCGGAAGAATAATGTACACAAGAATGGAAAAGAAAACTGATGATGTGATAGATGATGATCAGTTTGGATTTAGGAAAGGTAAAGGCTCCACAGAGGCAGTTTTGACGTTGCGGTTTATAATGGGAGCAAGACTGAAGAAAAATGAAGACACGTTCATAGGATTTGTAGACCTTGAAGAATCGTGCGACAATGTCCAATGGTGCAAGATGTTCGAAACGATGAGAAAAACGGAGGTAAGCTATAGGGGAAGACAGGTAACATGGAACACGTACAAATGCCAAGAGGGAACAGTAACACTGTATGATCAAGAAGGAAATGCTCGGATAAAAAAGGGTGTCAGACTGTTTGCTCATTACGTCGAAAAAGAGACTACGGAAACAAAGGAAAGGTTCAGGAGTGGAATTAAAATTAAAGGTGAAAGGATATCGATAATAAAATTCGCTGATGACATTGCTATCCTCAGTGAAATTGAAAAAGAATTACAGGATCTGTTGAATGGAATGAACAGTCTACCGAATGAAGAATATGGGTTGAGAATACATCGAAGAAAGACAAAACGTATGAGAAGTAGCAGAAATGAGAAGAGCGAGAAATTTTAACATCGGGACTGGTGGTCACGAATTTAATAAAGTTATCGAATCCTGCTACCTAGACAGAAAGATAACGCATGACTTTCGGAGAAAGGAAGACATAAAAAAGCAGGCTAGCACAGGCAACAATGTCATTCCTGTCCAAGAGAAGTCTACTGGTATCAAACATAGCCTTTAATTTGAGGAAGAAATTTCTGAGAATGTATGTTTGCAGCAGAGCGTTCTACGGTAGTGAAACATGGAGTGTGGTAAAATCGGAATAGAAGAAAATCGAAGCGTTTGAGACGTGGTGCTGCAGAAGAATGTTGAAAATTGGGTAGACTGATTGAAACCAGGTAGTTAAGGGAAGGCAGGATACGGTTACGATTGTAGACGGGGCCGTAACCAGTTACTATTGCTTGCCTTTTACAGTTACACACAATTTATTTTAAGTCAGTAATTCCAGACTCAGCAATAAATAAAAAATACCACACGTCATTAATGAAGGAATAAACAACAGTGTAAATAATAGTGTTTTCAGTGAGTTACAATTTATCAAATCACCATTAAATACAGATACAAACGATACTGTTTTAAAAGGAAGCCACTGTGATCTGGGCAGAAGGCCTTACACGCCCGGAATGGCAATAAATTAAGAATTGGTTAAAACTTGCTGCAACTTACAAATTACAGGAGTTGAAATATTAAAGGCAAGTCACCACAATCACAGCAGAAGGCATCTGACGCCAGGAATGGCAGTAAATAAGGTTTTAAGGCTTACTGCTAAAATAAAAATACCAAATTATAATTTTAAAACAAATGACCACAATCGTGGCTGAAGGCCAGAAACGGCAATAATATAAAAAAATTTCAAATCTATTGTAAAACAGCAATTTTAATAGCAAAAGTTAATTTAAAAAAAGCAACTGATCCAGACGGTGCTCCAGGAATCGACCACTGAGAAAGTCCGGCAACAAACACTTTCTCGAGTGATCAGACAGCAAAGAGTTGCATTCACTTCACAAGATGGTAACTCTGACTAGTGACATCCTAACGAATGACTAATGATAATATTTCTGAAGCTACCTGACGTCCGGTGAACCAAATGCAACGATGGAAAAACACGGCAAATCTGGAATCGGTGGTCTGCCCTACGTCCCAAGAATACTGTGTTTAGAGCACCCGAAACGAGAAAGGAACCACTACCAGCAGAGTAGAAGAATCACCCCTGTTCTTCGCCTCGGCGACACTACGAGCAGCAAGACGAACCCAAGTCACTGGAGAATCGCGAGATATCGCAATGGTGGAGGTTTCTCTACTTGGATTGAAATGCACTCCACTTAAAGCTTGCTGGATCCGGTTTACGACGAGTTCGTGCACCCTCGTGACCACAGCCCTTCCATCCGGCAGTCCATGCGTGCCGCCAGCAGTCCCAGCGTGTTCTCGCACTGAGCTGACCTGAGTCCCCAACCGATCTGGCCCACTCACACCACCCGGAAAAACAGCGACGTCGCCCCAAAGATAGGGCAACAGTTACTACATATCGATAATGGCCGCTGCTGCTACTAGTGGACAGGCAACACTTGCGAAACCGAGTGGCGCCAGTCAACACGAGAAGAAGACAAACAACCACAACCATGCCAACTAAACGATACCGTCTGGCCTCCAACAGAGGGCGGAAACCTACAAACAGCATCAACACGAGCGGCAGCACAACCCACTCATAAGGTAAGGGCTAAGGAGGTTCTCCAGAGAATCGGCGAGGAAAGGAATATATGGGAAAACACTGATGAGAAGAAGGAACAGGATGATAGGACGTCTGTTAAGACATTAGAAAATAACTTCCATGGTACTAGAGGGAGTTGTAGACGGTAAAAACTGTAGAGGAAGACAGAGATTTGGATACAAGCAGAAAATATTTGAGGACTTAGGTTGCAAGTGCTACTCTGAGATGAAGAGGCAGGACAGACAGGAGATAAATGCATAACAGGCCGCACCAAACCAGTTAGGAGGCTGATGAGTCAAAGAAACTAGCAGGATCTGGGAGCAGATCGCTGTAGTAGGGGTGCGGGGGTGGGGGGGGGGTGCCGCTGCTGCCATCCACGTCCGTTCCTGTGGCAAGCTTCGATGATAACGAACTCTCTTCTCGGCAGGAGGGAGGTCACAGAAATTCTGTGCACCACTTCATGCACTCCGAGCAGAACGGGTGCACACCCTTCCCGCGTGCAATCTACGATGGTGTCATGGGATCCGTGGTTACCATCTTCCTGGAGCTGTGTGCCGACGCAGCTGTGCGATAGCCCTCGCTGTAGCTGACAGAATGTGCTGCCCGACTGCAAGCCGCTTGATGACCGGCGCATTCCGCGGCAGAACATCACAGCCAACGCTGGCTGCCTGAATGTCGATGTATTTTGTTGACAATAAATTTTTGACGTTTTAATAACGGCTTTATGCAACCCGCGGTCCAGGGATAGCGTCTTTGACTATAAATCAAACTACGCCCTGTGTGCAGAATTGAAACCTAGCCATTGATTAAATCTATGTAAAGAAAAATATAAATGTTCGTTTGTTCAAAATCGTGTATCTCCAAAAGTTCTTGACCGACTGCTTTGAAATTTTGAGACAACGTTGAATTATAATACGGGCGTGTTTTTAGGCATCTAATTCTTAGAATAGTGATACGTTATTAGCACACAGGAAAGTTGTATTTATGACTTACTGGTTTATGATTAGAATACTGCTAAGGAATATGCATTTTCAATAACAATAAACAAGGCTCAAGGTCACAGAGACGGCGGAAGAGCAAATGGACAGAGGAGTGGAAGGAAATGGACATTGAAGATGGAAGGAGGAGATGGACAGAGAGAGGGGATAAGAAGACATGGAGACGAAGGTGGAGGAGAAGAGAGGAGGGATGGACACAGACAGAGGTAGAGAGAATGTGCAGGAGAAGATTGGGAGAGAGGGCGGACGAGAAGATGGACATAGAGAGGGAGATGAGTTGACGGACAGAGGGAGTGGAATGGAGGACGAGATGGACAGAGAGAGGAGGGAGGGGACAGAAGCAGGGGAGAGAAACAGATTACGACGTGTATACAATTCCCACACGTTTTCTGTTTTCTTTCTTTTCCATTTAAGCACAGAGCCACAGAAAAGCGTGGCCAGGTTCAATTCCGCAAATATACCAAAACTGACGACAAAACTAAATAAATATTATCGCAGAAAAATCACAAATACTATGTAATAAACTAATATGATCTGCGAATGTTATAGTAATTTCTGTTCCTTTTGGAAAACGACCGCACACACTTTACTTTTGTTTCTTGGTAATGTAAGAAGTCACTTTGTGACGATGCACGAAAACGTTTAACTTCCATATAACATTTAGACTAATTAGAACATTTAGACTAATTAGAATCAACTCCTATATTCATGTAGTGATATTTGTCAACGATTTATGCAAATTTTATAGGAGAACATTGGCGCAGAGGTCGACGCCATTGTTCTAAATAATAACGGGCCATAGTCATAATAAATGTCTTAATATTTGCTAATTTTGACAAAAAATAAATGTAAATAAAGGAGATTTCTCTTGATTAGCTGTTCTTCTTTCGAAACAGTAAAAGTAATCAGTTTTTCCAATATTCAATCGTATTTGAATAACGTGATTTCAAAAGGATTTTTGATCCCTGCTTAATGGAAGCAGTGAGACTCTCACAGGTAATTAATAATGCAGCTGCATATCTCGAATACTGTATGCTGGTGGTGTCTTTTAACATAAAAACAGCGTGTCGGGGAAACTAACTGCGAGAAGTACCATAACTGAGTCAATGATGTAAATAATTTTCCAGCTGTGAAGCAGGCAGAATATTATTAAATCCAACTTGTCATAACATATAAAAACCAAAATACATAACATACGAAGAACCACCACAAGGTATAGCTAGTGTTGAATAGAAAGGACATGTGGCTTGTAATTGAAAAAGTGAAGTGTTCATCTCTCCATAGGCAAAAAGAGTCCGGATTAGTCCCCCAGCTTGGACCTCCGGGGGCTTGGGTGGGGGGGGGGGGGGCTGCCAATGGGGATGTGACCACGAGGAAAAGAAATTATAAACAATAAATAAGTAATATTCTACGAGTTGGAGCATGGAATGTCAGAAGTTTGAACGTGGTAAGGAATCTAGAAAACCTGACAAAGAAATTCAGTTACTCAGTCTGAATATTATTAGAGTCAGTGAAGTGGAACAGAAAGAAGAAAAGGATCTCTGGTCTCATGAATATAGGGTCATATTAACTACGGCTGAAAACAGTAAGACTTGTGTAGGATTCGTTATGAGTTGCCGGCCGGCGTGACCGAACGGTTCTAGGCGCTTCAGCCTGGAAACGTGCGACTGCTACGGTCGCAGGTTCGAATCCTGCCTCGGGCATGGATGTGTGCGATGTCCTTAGGTTAGCTAGGTTTAAGTAGTTCTAAGTTCTAGGGGACTGATGACCTCAGATGTTAAGTCCCATAGTGCTCAGAGCCATTTGAATCATTTTTTCGGTATGAGTATGAATGTAGGGCAGTGAGTGAACTACTGCGAGCAGTTCAGAGACAGGGTATTTCTCCTGAGAACTGATACCAAACGAATACCGACAAAAATATTTCAGTAATACATTCCGACCTCGAAAGCTGATGATGAAGAGGTAAGGAAAGTATTTGACGATATTCAAATGGTAATTCAATATGTGAAAGGAAATGAAAATCTAACAACCATAGCAGATTGGAGGAAATAGAAGAAAGAGTTACTGGAGAATATGGGCATGGTAGCAGAAATAGGAGACGAGAAAGCACAATTGAGTTCTACAGTAAATTAAAAATTGTAATAGCATATACACTGTTCACGCTTAAGAGTATCGTACGGAACTACAAGTATGGAAAGAAGTGGGACAGTAAAGAACTGACGAATGATGAGACGTTTTTGAAGTTCGCTAAAATGACGATATTCCGATAAGGAATAACACAGCAGGCATTTCGGGCGAAGAGGAGTGGACATTTCCAGAAAAAGGTAATCACAGAAAGACAAAGATAAGTAGAAGGAAGGTAACTCCGTAGAAACCCTGGGTATTAGGTGAAACAGTTCAATCGATCGACGAAAGAAGGAAATATAAAAACGTTAACGGAAAGACAAGAAAATAGTAGCACAGGATATTCGGAAATTCCGTTACAAACTTCTAGGATTTGTAGTGGGACGTTAGTACACAATATTTTGAATAGGAACCCATGTTCGGGAGCGTACTTTTCGCGTGCTACAGTCGTCTGAAAACATGTCTGCTAAGTAGGTATGCAACCAAGTCACCTTGTTGGGGGGGGGGGGGGGGAGGGCGTTTACGTCGGATCGGCTGATGGCATTTGATGTGTAGCCTAGTTCTCTGACCTAGTTCGAACAGCATTCACGCATCTGTGAGAGTTAAAGCAACGTACTTGAGTACACGTTTGCAGAATACACGGACATGGTCCTTCTTTATGGAGAAGCTTACTGTAATGGAAGAGCTGCTCGTCGTCTTTATCAGGATCGTTATCCACAACGTCCTACTCTATCGCATACCCTTTTCGCCAACTTCATCGTCAGCGTCAACATTGAAGAGATATCACGTGACCGTCTGACGTAGTGCACGTCATCCTGTCATACGAAGACATAACATTTCAGGTCATGACGCAGAGCCATGGTCTGTTATGAACTGCAACGTTATAATAATTAAGGAGGACGAGCTTCCAACCTAGAGTGGCCAACTTTGAACGGGATGGGTGTGGTATTGCTGCACTGCAAGATCAACGAGCAGAAGTGGAACCTCCACCTGGTTGTCCACATCTTCCTTGCAAGTGTGACGAGCTGCAAGATCCACACCACATGCTGCATTTCCGCATGCTGGATAAACTTTGCACATCACAAGATCATTTTAAAGTTAATAATCAAGCCATGTCGCCAACCGCACGGATATTCGTGCACGTTAAAACGCTGCTTCCAGGACGGGGAGGTGCTCCGGCTGCGAATCGAATCCGCCAGGCGGATTAACGACGAGGGTCGGTTATTAGGCCCTCTGGATGTGACTTTTAGGCTGTTCTCTACATCTCACTAGCTGAATACCGAACCACTACTCAAGTTCCACCTCAATTACGCGATTAGCAAATATTTAGAAAAACTTTCCCCGCACTGTCAAAAGAATAACGCTACATTTAGACAGTTGAAATAGGGGGCGAGGTAATGGGGTGGTGACCGGAAGGGCATCTTGCGACCCATTAAATAAACCACGTCAAATCCGTCTATAACCATGCTGATCTTGCTCCGGTGTGAGACCGGGGCACAAGATAAATGAAGAAGAACCAGGTCATATTGGCCGCAATTCTTTGGGAACAATTACGACGCGCATAAAATAAGCAATGCAACACATCTTTTATGAAAGCAGATTGGTTGTATTCGGAATTCTAATACACCATATTATTCCCCACTATTTTAAGCATAAAAATCTATTTTTCAACATAATCTCCTTTCCATGGGATGGCCTTACGCCACCTTACTGGAATGGCCTGTATGCTTGCATGGTATCACTCTACAGGGCAATTTCGGAGACAACATCTCGCTACATCAACAACGTTCCCATCTTCCACATACTGCTTCCAGCAGAGTGCATCCTACATCAGGCCAAATAAATGGAAGTCGGAAGGTGCGAGATTCGAGCTGTAGGGCGGATGAGGAAGAACAGTCCAACGAAGTTTGAGAGTTCACCTCGTGTGAGCAGACTTGTGTGAGTCCATACGTTGTCATGGAGAAGGAGAAGTACATTTGCATTTTTGTGGCGATGGACACGCTGAAGTCGTTTCTTCATTTTCCCGAGGACAGAACTGTGTACTTCAGAGTTGATCATTGCACTATGAGGGAGGACACCTAATAGAATAACCCCTCCTAGAACATCATCGATGGGTGAGGGTGTGGCTTTCAATTTTTCCTTAGGAGGACAGGAAGTGTGGTGCCACTCCATGGATGGCCGTTTTGTTTCCAGTTGGAAGAGATGAACCCACACTTTCATCACCTGTGACGATGTACGACAAAAATTGTCACTAGCGGCGCCGTAATGCACAAGTTTCTTTTATGATTTTCTGTTATGCACGCATTTGACTACTCCAACTGGTGGAGGAGTGTGTCAGCATTACCAACAGAGACGTCCAGTTGAGCAGTGAGTTGTTTCATTACGATCCGTCGATCACCTCGAATGAGTGCGTCCGCACGTTCCAGCATTTCTGGAAACACAGTTCTGTATAGCAAACTGACACGCAAGAGATCAGACGGTTTGCAGTACCTTATTGCGATGATAACAGATGCCTCGCCCTATGAGTCACTGTGATATTCTTCATTGCCACATGTCGGTAGACATTCTGCAAGTGGCCAAGAATATCTGTGTTGCTCTGGTTTTCTTTCAAAAGACACTCAATGACAGCTCTCCACTTAGAGCACATCTCATTTACAGACACCATTCTGAAGGTTAAGTACAGAACCACCCCCTATCGGAACTTCATGAAACTATTGAAACGTGCGGGTTTCGTTTTCCTGCCATCATTATTTTACACCCTGTTTTTAACGTACTTCCACCTTACTACGTTAATTTAAATTACTACTGTCACTGAGTTGCTGCTTTGCCTGACCGTGAGCGGCTTTAACGGTGCGTATCGATATATCCCCTCTCGTAGAATCTTTGCTCGACTGCCATTACTTCCGCCGGCCAGTGTGGCCGAGCGGTCCTAGTCCCATAGTGCTCAGAGCCATTTGAACCATTGTTTTGCTATTACTTCCCGGTTGTTTTCTGTCGTGAGTGAGTTCGGGTCGCGAGTTCGGGCTGCCAGGCAGTTGGAACGCGTCTGGAGCGTAGTCCGGACTTGCCAGTCGGGGAGTTGCAATGCGGCACTAGTGTAGTCGGGTTGAGCAGCAGTGAGGTCTCCGTCGAAATGGCTCGCCCGACCATTGCCGCCACGCATCACTTGAGCCGGGCCACGGTCTTGGTGGATCGTCGGTGGGTCGTCCTACCGGACGACGCGTCTTGACTCGACGATCGTTCATGAGTCGGCTGTGTGTGTGTGCATCGACCCCCGATTTGTCTTCGTACGTGCTTAGTCACTGTTGGGTATCGTTCAGGTCTTTTTGCGAGTGTTTGTCAGGTTGTGTGTGTGTAATTGATGTTATCTGAGCTGACGACTATTTTAGAAGTTGTCGGCATTCTGAGAGGAGTCGGTCGGTTGCTGCGGACCAGGGAAGTTATCTCCGCGCGCTGCAGTCGGCTGGGTCCACTGGCGGTCCCTGCACAGTGTCGGAGCGTGTGTGGCGCTGTGCGATCGCTACGAGCTTCGTGGTTCACCGACCCAGGACGTCAAAGTTGAGTAGTGGTTTCAACCACCCAATCCACGCCCGTTCATATTGTGTGGTTCGTTTCGGTGGGTGGCTGTTGGGAAGGGTTCCTGTGAGCAACACCGAGTGTTTCTATTGCTGAAATTTAGCCGGCATGCGGTCCAATTAATTACATTGGTTGACTAAAATCAAGTGCACCAGCGGAGTTTTCTGCCGTGTGGCCGTTAGTCTTCCGGTTATCTGCCCTGGCCGTTAACGTAATATCAGGCAGCGTCCTTTCCCCACCTGTTGTCGCTGTCCAACATGGTGTGTAGTTTTGACAGCTTAATACACATTTCATTGTGGATAATCACGTTCGCGACTTTTGGTGTTTGAGTTCTCAGGTACCGATTGGTGGCAAGCAAGTCGTTTTGTCGGTCGGTCCGTGGCTGTCCCCTGGTTGGGTTGCAACGGATCAAGTGTAGTTGGTCTCGCCACCTGTCTCACCTAAGTGAACGAGGGCAGACCGACCTCCCTGGTGGCTTCTGAGTGCCGTTTTCTTTATTGTCCTTCTCACCGGTGCTTAATTGTCTGTTTGTAAGTGTTGTATACAAAGTTCCGCGTAGTCAGCGCGTACAAAACTTTCCCACTAGAGCGAGCCCCGCTAAACACAACAGCGCAGGCGCAGCGCTCGTCCGTCTCCGCACTACGAGATGGCGCTGTCTTAGAGACGGACCAAATTCTGCTTCCGCCGATCCGCGTATTAATATGTAACGCAGCCAATGAGATTGCTGCTAACGTAGAACCTTTTCTCCTCGCGGATCACACTCGCGCAACGATACCTGAACGCTCGAGATATTATAACGTGTGTACAGACCTCCGATTAGTCAGTCTGCATTAGTCTGTAGTCAAGTTTCAGTCTGCACCTAATAAGATTATCATATTCCTGTGCATAGCCATGAAGAGAAACGTATAGACACATTGTGAAGTATCAGAGATATGTGAGAATAAGATTAACGTGCCAAGACCAAAGCAACTTCAGATTGTCAATTGTAAACAGCATCTAGAATCGAGTTAAGTAAGGTTTATGATTTTTATTATTTTAATAAATGTGTGTGAAAATTAATCAAGTTCTGTTTAATGTTCGTCACTGTCAATCTGCTACTCTAAGCGTGCAAGTGGCATTTCTATCGTCTGACCTAACGGCAGAAGATAAACACGCCACGATAAGACCACGAGACATATTGCTGACACTCGCCTACCTCGTTAGAGCGACAAGTCAAATAATCTGATCGTGTGTGTACCGAAGGTCTTACAGTACGCACACCACACATGCGTTGTCAACTTGTTTTCTGTCAAGCCTGACATTAAAAAGTTGGTAAAAAATAAGAAACAACTCCATACCTCCCATTATATGTAAATAATTTAATCATTTTAGAACGGATATTTTTGTAGAAGTCAGTCGGATATAATGTACCAATTTTCGTATGATTTTCATTAAATGATTACAACAGACGAATGAACACAAAAACAGATTTTGTTTATTTTAGTGCACTATAAAAAAATTTGTATTTCAAACACAATGTCCAGTAGTCATTGATCCTCGCTTCAAAAATAGCCGACAATGTCTCTGTCACGAAAACGATTGAGAACTGATGCTGTACGCTATACAGCTCGTATCAGGATCCACAAATAAATTCGTCCTGTGCAAGCAGTCTTTGAAACGACATCACAATGCTCTCAAAATGGCCACAGCCCACAGTAGAGGGATTACGCGAATGAACAATGAAACTGTCAAACAGATCAACGATTTCAGCTCATCCAACGGCGGGACAGTAATCTATCATAGCCAGTGATTTAAAAAATGGTTGTCTTTACTGGATTTTATGTATTTTTGAATTTTGGAGAACCAATTGTGGGCCATCAGCCACTTAAATCCTTATTCTAGTAAAAATTTCGGTCTTCTGCCTTTGAAATGTTATGATAATTTATTTCAAAATCTTGGAAATTTTATTGTGGGCGTTCAGCCGTTTGTATTGCCTCTTGTTTATGTTTGTCAATTCACCCTTGCCGTGAGGCTCTCAGCCTCGCTGTGTATATATCTATGTTCATTATTTTATTTGCAGCTTTAACTGCATGTTGTTACCACTTGAGATTTATGTTGTTGCTTTAAGATTCCTTGTTTGGAGGCCTTCAGCCGTGAAGTAATTGCCTTTTGAAACTCATAGTTCTAAAGGTTCGCTATGTGCCGTTTTGGTTTAAAGGTGTTATTAAATTACAATAAATTACAATTTTACGTGAACCTGACCGACACTTTGTTTAGACCTTTCCACAATCCTAATCACCTGTTGTGCCCAGCGGGTTTAGCGGGCGTTTCAACAATAAGGCCTGAAGTGGAAACATGCCAGGCTGTCCCTCAACCGAAACAGGCCTAGAAAATATTTGTTTCTTTACTTATTTAGCGCCTCTCGCACCTTTATGGACACGGAAAAATAAAGCAAATAAAAAACTGTGTAACGTAGACTGAGAAGTTATCTGTGCGTAGATTACGAAATAACAGCGAGCATTTTGACGCTGTTACACATTCTCTTGCTACTAGAGTAAGCTCTTGACATTGCTGGCTCGACAGTTGTGGCATGGTTTATTTAGGCGACATATGTAAGAAGGCTGTTTAGGGTCTTATATTGGTAACGCGATCGCCACGTAGTGCTCTGTATGAAAATCACTGGTTGTGCTGTGCGCAGTCTGTGGCTGGGTGGCATTGTTGGAATTTTCAATTGTGGTGTTGGGCAGTTGGCTGTGGAAATCCACTACTTCCGTGTGCATTTTCTTTTACTGCTCAGATTCTGAGAAAAACACTGCAATTTTACTATGATGAACGATCAGGACTGTCTTTATGGACTGTGAGAAAATTTTAGCTTTTGACCAACATTGTATCAATAAGTGTGTGCATTCGATTTCTTTGTTATTGTAATTGTGAAAAAAATTTTAACAAATATGTATTGGCCAGTGCCCAAAACAATTTGTAAAATTTTTTGTGGGGAGCATGGGTGCTATGTAAGTAGGCTGTTTCGGTTCTTATATTGGTAACGCCAACGCCACGTAGGGCTCTTTATGAAAATCACTGGCTGTGCTGTGTGCAGTCTGTGGCTGGGTGGCATTGTTGGAATTTGCTATTGTAGTGTTGGGCAGTTGGCTGTTAACAGCGCATAGCGTTGCGCAGTTGGAGGTGAGCCGCCAGCAGTGGTGGATGTGGAGAGTGAGATGGCGGAGTTTTGGACAGAGACAGTAAATTTGTAATATTGGATATGATGGACTGATAGATACAGGGTGTTACAAAAAGGTACGCCCAAACTTTCAGGAAACATTCCTCACACACAAAGAAAGAAAATATGTTATGTGGACATGTGTCCGGAAACGCTTACTTTCCGTGTTAGAGCTCATTTTATTACTTCTCTTCAAATCACATTAATCATGGAATGGAAACACACAGCAACAGAACGTACCAGCGTGACTTCAAACACTTTGTTACAGGAAATGTTCAAAATGTCCTCCGTTAGCGAGGATACATGCATCCACCCTCCGTCGCATGGAATCCCCGATGCGCTGATGCAGCCCTGGAGAATGGCGTATTGTATCACAGCCGTCCACAATACGAGCACAAAGAATCTCTACATTTGGTACCGGGGTTGCGTAGACAAGAGCTTTCAAATGGCCCTATAAACGAAAGTCAAGAGGGTTGAGGTCAGGAGAGCGTGGAGGCCATGGAATTGGTCCGCCTCTACCAATCCATCGGTCACCGAATCTGTTGTTGAGAAGCGTACGAACACTTCGACTGAAATGTGCAGGAGCTCCATCGTGCATGAACCACATGTTGTGTCGTACTTGTAAAGGCACATGTTCTAGCAGCACAGGTAGAGTATCCTGTATGAAATCATGGCGGTGAATCGAGGAAGCACAGTACATACTGACGAAACTAAAATGAGCTCTAACATAGAAATTAAGCGTTTCCGGACACATGTCCACATAACATCTTTTCTTTATGTGTGTGTGTGAGGAATGTTTTCTGAAAGTTTGGCCCTACGTTTTTGTAACACCTTGTATATATATATTATGACTTTTGAACACTATTAAGGTAAATACATTGTTTGTTCTCTATCAAAATCTTTCTTTTGCTAACTATGCCTATCAGTAGTTAGTGCCTTCAGTAGTTTGAATCTTTTATTTACCTGGCAGTAGTGGCGCTTGCTGTATTACAGTAGTTCGAGCAATGAAGATTTTTGTGAGGTAAGTGATTTGTGAAACGTATAGGTTAGTTTAGTCAGGGCCATTCTCTTGAAGGGATTATTGAAAGTCAGTTTGCGTTGCGTTAAAAAATATTGTGTGTGTCAGTTTAAGCACAGTCATGTATAACTTTTCTAAGGGGACGTTTGAGCTGTTAGACAGTGTCTTGCTACTAGAGTAAACTCTTGCCATTGCTGGCTCGACAGTTGTGGCACGGTTTATTTAGGCGACAGCACTACTGGTGGAGACTGCGGCAGAGCTACGGCAGGCGGGGCGTACTTGAGTTTGCGGAAGTGCAGGTTGAAGGCGAGGAAGGCGACGGCGAGCGAGATGCCGACGACGGCGAGGCAGGCGACGCTGAGGAAGGCGGCCGGCTCGATGGTGACGACGCGCAGCCGGAACTCGCGCCGCGCCACGGGCACCTGGCCGCCCTGCCACGCCAGCGCGCCGCACCCGGGGCAGCCGAAGTCGAGCGCGCCCGTCGCGGGGTCGAACAGCGCCACCGTCACCACCTCGCCACCTGCCGCAGGAGAGCGCCTCGGAACACTCGCTGCCAGTGCCAGCCCAGAGGCCGTGCGGCGTAACATGTAATACAGGGTGAACAAGTGCTGTCACTCCAGAATGAGATTTTCACTCTGCAGAGGAGTGTGCGCTGATCTGAAACTTCCTGGCAGATTAAAACTGTTTGCCTTTCGCGGGCAAGTGCTCCACCGACTGAGCTACCCAAGCACGACTCACGCCCCGTCCTCACATCTTTACCTCTGCCACTACCTCGTCTCCTACCTTCCCAACTTTACTTGTTTTAATATGCCGGGAAGTTTCACATCAGCGCACACTCCGCTGCAGAGTGAAAATTTCATTCTGGAAACATCCCCTAGGCTGTGGCTAAGCCATGTCTCCGCAATATCCTTTCTTTCGGGAAGGCAAAGGTCCCGAGTTCGAGTCTCGGTCCGGCACACAGTTTTAATCTGCCAGGAAGTTTGCAAGTGTTGTCACTGCTCAGGGATGATGGACATGGGATAAACGCATCGATTTGAGATGAGGGATCATGGGCCGGAAACGACCAGGTCCTAAGTTACAAGTGAAAATCATTTTGGTACTTGTAGTATGTATTGTGGGCAACCGTCAGGGAGACCGTACGGGTGAAAATAAGGCAGATATATCTAGTACACCTGCGCTCTAAACTGCATACCTTAACAGCTTTAGGCTGTTGTTCATCTGCGACACTGTGAAACACATTTCTTCTACTGTAAGCCCTTTGTGAGCCGTGCGTGGCTTGTGTTCGTGCCACCTCTTACTTAACACTTTGTTTTTAGCGTACTGCCGCCTCGTTATATTAATTTTCTATTACTGGTGTCACTGAGTTGCTGCCTTGCCGGCACGTGAGCGGCAGCAGCAGCGCTTATTGCTATTGAATAATCCATTACTAGTGTAGCGCTTGACACAGTCACATCGATTAAATATTTGGGCGTAACACTGCACAGAGATATGAAGTGGGACAAGCATGTAATGGCAGTTGTGGGGAAGGAGATTCTGGATAGTCATAACTAATACATGTTGAAGTTGATCAATAGCCTCAAGACTAATCAGGGAGTCCCTGGCAATTAAGAACACCTCACTGACGCTAGAATTAAAGTGACTGAGAGCTCACTAATTCTGCAGTGAATACACTGCATCCGTTCGGCAGGGACCATAGTTCACTGCAACTTGCATGTGTGTTGACAACATTGGTTCATCTGTTGACCATGGAGTCATTGGTGTAAACCATTTCCAAATCCAGTAATGCATCAAGGATAGCCACGAACAGGCATTGGTAGAAGTTTGGGAAGATGTGGTTCATCTGTGAAGGAGACCGCTTATAAAACACTAATACGATCTATTCTTGAGTACTGCTCGAGCGTTTGGTATCCCTATCAGATCGGATTGAGGGAGGACATAGAAGCAATTCAGAGGCGGGCTGCTAGATTTGTTACTGGTAGGTTTGATCATCACGCGAGTGTTACGGAAATGCTTCAGGAACTCGGGTGGGAGTCTCTGGAGGAAAGGAGGCGTTCTTTTCGTGAATCGTTACTGAGCAAATTTAGAGAACCAGCATTTGAGGCTGACTGCAGTACAGTTTTACTGCCGCCAACTTACATTTCGCGGAAACACCACAAATATAAGATAAGAGAGATTAGGGCTCGTACAGAGGCTTATAGGAAGTCATTTTGCTCGTCCTATTTGGGAGTGGAACAGGGAGAGAAGATGCTAGTTGCGGTACGAGGTACCCTCCGCCACGCACCGTATCGTGGATTGCGGAGTATGTATGTAGATGTAGGCCCCGCCGTATTATCTTTGCTGGACTTCTATTACTTCCTGGTCGTCGTGTGTCGTCCAACGAGTTGGAACGCACCAGCAGTCCATTTCGGACCGGGCAATGAAGTTAGTCGGAACGCGCCACCAGTGGAGTTCGAACCTGGCAGTCGGACAGTTCGGACGCGGCAGAAGTTCGGTCGGGTTGGAGCGGCAGTGAGGTTCGGATATCCATGACTCGCCCGACCGTTGCCGGCAAACACGGCTCTGGACGGTCTTGATTGACCGTCCGTTGGTTGTCTTACTGGACGACGTGTAATTGCTCGCCGATCGCTTATGGGTTGGCAGTGTGTGTCTCAACTCGTGGTTCGTCCTGGTGGTTGCACAGTCACTGGTTTTAGCATTGGTCGCGTTCTTCGTCCAAGTGTTTGTCAAATTTTGTGTAGCCTCTGATATTCACTGCCCAGTTATTTTAGTGCTGGCTCCGTGCTGATGTGTAGCAGTTGGTCGGTTGGCGCAGTCGCGTTGCAGCACTAGTGGGGCATGCAGCGCAAGGGAGGCGCGAACAGCCATCACTCGCCGATGATTTTCGACACACTTGATTTGAGTGGGGCCGACTTTGGTTGATCGTCGGTCGGTCGTCTTGTCGGACATATTTGGCCGGCAAACGCTTATGGGTGGCTGTGTGTGCCGACTCATGATTTCTTCCTTTTTTGCTCAGTCACTGCCGTCAGCATTGACTAGTTTTTCGTGAAGGTGTTCGTGAAACTGTGTGTAGTTTATCTGGTTTGACTGACAAGTTATTTAAGGTTGTCGGCGTACTGGCTCTGAATTGGTCGGTTGGGGTGGAATAGGGAGGAAGGACAGGATAACCATCACTCGCCCGACGACTGCCGACACAAACGCTTGAGTGGCAACGACCTTGCTTCGCCGTTTGGTCAGTCATCTGATTATACCACGTGCATTTGGGTCGTCCACCGCTTATGGGTTGTCTGTGATCCGTTCTGGTTGTAGTTGCAATCTCCGCTGTTAGCATCGCTTGAATTTTTAATGCAAGTGTGGAGCGGAACTGATCTTGATCATTGGTCTGTTGACTGTCTGTCGGTTGAGTTCCCGGCGGATTGAAACTGTTTGGGCCGACTGCCTGTCTCACCTAAGCGAGCGTTAGTGCTCGAATTCCAGTCTGACCCTCAAACATCTGAGCGCCCTTGGGCGTACTTCCCCTTTTTTTAAATTTCTTCTTGTTGTTTGTACTTGTATGGCTTCTAGCCGATTTTTTTAATTAGCATTGTTTTGCTCTTAGGGCCTTCAGCCTAGTTTAAAGAACTGTTTCACGTAAGACGCTGGCATTTTAAAGGTTTTAATGTTGTTGAATTTTAAGTGCTGGCTTGTTGGCTTTCAACCGATTTTGAGTTTCACTTGTCTCTAAGGCCTTCAACCTAAATTAAAGAACTGTTTCACGTAAGGCCTTGGTATTTTAAAAAATCAATTTAAGTGTTAGGCCTTCAGCCGATTTGAATTTAACTTGTTACTTCAGCCTAACTAAAGAACTCTTTTAAGATGAGGCTTGCCTTTTAAATTTCTGATTATGCTTCCGTTTTTAGTTATTGGCCTTCAGACGTTTTTAAATCAAGGTGGCTTTCAGCCGGTAATTATGTCCCAAAGATTAAAGCTGTGTGTTTTAAAACATTTTTTGGGATCTTGTAATGTTTGATGAAATAATAAAATTGTATGTTCGAGTATAACTGACAGCCCATTATTTTGGCCCCTTTCGACAATTTATACTATCTGTCCTGTCCTGCGGGTTAAGTGGGGTGTCTCACTTTGCTTTAAATATAGGGTGTCTCAAAAGAAAACAGGGGTTGAAGTATATCGGTAAAATCGTTATTTATTATTGAAATATACAGTTTACGAACCTACTTCTTAAAATAGTGTCATTTGACCCCTTAAGGCCTCATCAAATTTCTAGATTAAACATAAAAATCCAAAATCATGTTGCTTTAGAGGTAGTTTTTTTTTCAGGCAATTTTCAGCAGTCGATATATGACTCAAAAAACTCATGATACTGAACTGCATTAGCTGGATTTTATTAGTACTAATGGTTTCAGCCGTAATCTATCATCTGGTATGAAAATCAGTTAAAACATTTCATTTGTCATAAGAACTGAAACACAAAGCATTGGCATTGAATATTTTAATCCAAATGAAACTTGTAACATGAAACTCTTTCATAGCATTTACAAGTGCCGCAGTCGTCCTATTCATATGAGATATGTTGTTGTCATCTCATATGACTAAGACAATTGCTGCACTTCTAAATTCTATGAATGAGTTTCTTATTACACGTTTCATGTGAAATAAAATATTCAATGCTTTCTGTTTCAATATTGATGACAAATGAAATATTTTAAATAATATTTTCGTACCAGGTGATGGTTTACGCCCAAAACTGATAGTACTAATAAAAGCCAGTTATTGCCGTTCAGTGTCATGAGATTTTTGTGAGCTTTAGAAGTACTCGAAATACTCAGGAGAATGCAGCGCTTGTCAGAAGTTCTGGTAGCTCCATGAAGAATCAGCATCTACCGGCAACGGCATTCAAGAACAATTAACCAGTTACTAGCGCAGCGTTGATAAGATGCGGATTCGCGACACTCGGCATTAGGGGGTTAAAAGAAATTCAGCACACCTACGACACTCATTTAGACGATGAAGAAGTAGCATATACGCCACTTTGACTACAAATATCTTTCTCAATTTCTACAGAGAAGTCGGGTTATCAACATACACTTTAGATTTGACGTATCCCCATAAGAAAAAATCCATGGGGCCCAAATGGGTTCAAATGGCTCTGAGCACTATGGGACTCAACTGCTGCGGTCATCAGTCCCCTTGAACTTAGAACTACTTAAACCTAACTATCCTAAGGACATCACACACATCCATGCCCGGGGCAGGATTCGAACCTGCGACCGTAGCAGTCGCACGGTTCCGGACAGCGCGCCTAGAACCGCGAGACCACCGCGGCCGGCAGGGCCCAAATGTCGACTGCGTTGGGACCACTTTATGCCACCCCTGCTGTAAATCAATTTGCCAGGGAAAATTTCATGAGTGTGTGTGCTGTAGCCTCGTCGTGCTTAAAACACGTTCTTTGGTTATAACCAGGACAGTTTTGCAGTTCAGGCACGAAAAAATTCCTTGATACCGTCAAATAATGGTCCAAATTCACTGTAACTGCACGACCGCTCTCCTCCTTGGAAAACTACGGACCAATTATTCCTCGAACTGTCATAACAACCCATAGAGTAACTTTTGGCGAAAGTTTCTCTTGCTTCTTTATAGATGTCGCTGCACTCCAGTAGCGGTAATTTTACCTATAGAGCTGACCACACAGGCGAAAATGAGACTCTTCAGAAAACAAGATGCTGTTAAAGAACTGCAGCCTATGTCCGGCATCTTGAGAATTTAATTCTTGCACCAACTGGATTTTATAATGGTGCAGTTTAAGTTTTTGCCGTGGAATTCGGTGCAATAATGATCTACGCACATTTAAAATACTTGCACTCTTACAAAAGGAGAAGTTAGGATAATCACGAACAGGCCGATTTACACTCTCAACGGATTCGCCAGTTCTCGATGGCCTTGACCGCGCAGATTTCGGTTTGGCCAGTGTAGAACCGGTCTACTCAAACGTTTTGATTCATTTCCGGATAAGAGGAACACTTGGAGCATCATTTACATTACGCAATCCACGATCACTGCAAAACTTCCTTCGTCGCACAGTCGCCGAATCATCGTTTTTGTACACTACTGGCGATTAAAGTTGCTACACTAAGAAGATGACGTGCTACAGACGCGAAATTGAACCGACAGCTAGAAGATGCTGTGATATGCAAAATGATTAGCTTTTCAGAGCAGTCACACAAGGTTGGCGCCGGCGGCGACACCTACAACGTGCTGACATGAGGAAAGTTTCCAGCAGATTTCTCATTCACAAACAGCAGTTGACCGGTATTGCCTGGTGAAACGTTGTTGTGATGCCTCATGTAAGGAGGAGAAATGAGTACCATCAAGTTTCCGACTTTGATAAAGGACGGATTGTAGCCTATTGCGATTGCTGTTTATAGTATCACGACACTGCTGCTCGCGTTGGTCGAGATCCAATGACTTTTAGCAGAATATGGAATCGGTGGGTTCAAGAGGGTAATACCAAACGCAGTGCTGGATCCCAACGGCCTCGTATCACTAGCAGTCGAGATGACAGTCATCTTATCCGCATGGCTGTAACGGATCGTGCAGTCACGTCTCGATCCCTGAGTCAACAGATGGGGACGTTTGCAAGACAACAACCATCTGCACGAACTGTTCGACGACGTTTGCAGCAGCGTGGACTATCAGCTCGGAGACCATTGCTGCGGTTACCCTTGACGCTGCATCACAGACAGGAGCGCCTGCGATGGTGTACTCAACGACGAACCTGGGTGCACGAATGGCAAAACGTCGTTTTGTCGGATGAATCCAGGTTCTGTTTACAGCATCATGATGGTCGCATCCGTGTTTGGCGACATCGCGGTGAACGCAATTGGAAGCGTGTATTCGTCATCTCCATACTGGCGTATCACCTGGCGTGATGGTATGGGGTGCCATTGGTTACACGTCTCGGTAACCTGTTGTTCGCATTATCGGCACTTTGAACAGTGGACGTTACATTTCCGATGAGTTACGACCCGTGGCTCTACCCTTCATTCGATCCCTGCGAAACCCTACATTTCAGCAGGATAATGCACGACCGCATGTTGCAGGTCCTGTACAGGCCTTCTGGATACAGAAAATGTTCGACTGCTGCCCTGGCCAGCACATTCTCCAGATCTCTCACCAATTGAAAACTTATGGTCAATGATGGCCGAGCAAATGGCTCGTCACAATATGGCAGTCACTACTCTTGATGAACTGTGGTATCGTGTTGAAGCTGCATGGGTAGCTGTACCTGTACACGCCATTCAAGCTCTGTTTGACTCAATGCCCAGGCATATCAAGGCCGTTATTACGGCGAGAGGTGGTTGTTCTGGGTACTGATTTCTCATGATCTGTGCACCCAAACTGCGTGAAAATATAATCACATGTCAGTTCTAGTATAATATATTTGTCCAATGAATATCCGTTTATTATCTGCATTTCTTCTTGGTGTAGGAATTTTAATGGCCAGTGGTGTAAAATTCTTGCATAAAGAACGAGCAGTACGCTCCCGAGAAGTGCTTCATATCGACCGAATTCCTAAAGACCAAACAAGCAATGAACATAACTCCTCCTCCTCTCCCTCCCACTCTCCTCAGATTTGCTCTGCATGCGCAGAGAGCTCTTCAAATATAAACTTGATTTTAAGACGAAGTAGTATGGACCACAGAAACAAAATGTCAAGTAAACAAGAGTTCTAAAGTGCATACTTTAAGTGCTGTGGGACCCTCTTTCAATAAAAGAGATGTGTTTCATCCTGTCTTGTCCGAAGACAGACGTCCCACGTCAAAGTTGGTACCCCATGACGGAACCACATTTAAGGAGAGTCGCTCCTCAGGCAGCAACGACTGAGAGACATCGGCGTTGACATGCCTTCAAGATATTTCATATGCAGCCACAGCCGGAAGTTTACTTACATGACAGCACAGTCCCGCTCACCCATTCACTGATCATCGCCTACGAGGATACCATCGTCCTACTTCACATCCAGCAACGCGAGTCGCATTAGAATCCAAAAGTGTATATCGAAGGTTATAGTCAACTGAACACTGAGATGAGACTATCATTTAGTATTATACCAAGTGTTTAGTGACAGTGTTTAGAGACAGTAACAAATACACATGTCGTTCCAGTGGACATTGATTCTTTGCAAGTTCAGTATTTCAGATTGTTCATGTTTTAAGAAAGTGATTCAATATTTTGTGCGGGTTGTGGTATGCATTCGACCGCATCCATAAATAAATTTCGGTTTGCAAGAACGCACTACAGTGTCGAAGCGAATGTCTCATGTGTTTTTTCGTCCGGTGCTACGAATATTCACAAGGTCCCTAGTTCTTTAGGCATGCATTTTAGAGCTCATATTTACTGGATATTTGATGTATACTGTTTGGCCTATATCTCCTCCTCCAGAGTTATGGAAACCAAAGATTTTTCAGTAGAGGAGATGTGCTTCATCGTATCTAAGATGAACAAGTGTTCATAGACCATAATGTGTTTATTTTAGAGCCTACGTTTAGTAGACTTTTTTTCTCTTATTGGTCTATGCTATCAACTTCTAAAAGACAAGTTCCCGTCAGATCAGCGAAGTTAAGCGCTGTCGGGCTGGGCTAGCACTTGGATGGGTGACCATCTGGTCCAATGATCACTGCTGGGAAGCGGGGAGCACTCAGCCCTTCTGATGCAGACTGAGGATCTACTTGATTGAGAAGAAGAGCCTGCGGTCTCTTAAACTGACATACGGCGGGGAGAGCGGTGTGCTGACCACATGCCCCTCCATATGTGCATCCAGTGACGCCTGTGGGCTGGGGATGACACGGCGACCGGTCGGTCCGTGAGGGCTTCATGGCCTGTTCGGCCGGAGTTATGTTTAGTTTTACCAACTTCTAAGGTTGCCTACTCTACGATCGTAGCGACAGGAGCAGCGGTACATATATTGCACTGTAGAATATAGTAGGACGATTTTCGCTAAGCTTTCGACACAAACGTTTCTGGATCAGTGTTCTTCACCTATAAATCGATACATTTAGTCTTCTCCGTTAATCCATAAAGGTTTGTAAAATCGTCAACGAATGACCCTATATGTAGAGTTATGACCAGCCGATATAGCCGAGCACGTTTATGCACCGCTTCTGGGTTTTGGGGAGGTGAGCCTGCCAAGGATAGAACCCGCCTCGTGGGTTAACGACGAAGGCTGGTGAACTTGCCAGTCTGAAAATGTTTTTTACGCAAAGTAGATAAATACTGGACGGTTACCAACGTCGCGCCGCAGGCACACACTACGGAAAGATTTAGAAAACGTTCTCGCATTTGGACATAGGAGGGGGTACTGAGAAGTAATGCCTCCGAACTTTGTATATGAAAATTTTTGAAGCTTTTTAAATAAAGCAAACTTCATTAACATTCTACATCTTTATTCTACATATTTGTTTCTCAACGTAAGTCACCCTGGTGACAAAGACATTTGTCCCAACGAGAAACCCATTTGTTGACACTATTGCTGTAGAATGTTTGACATTGTTGATGGGTCATAACCTTACCTCTGCTTGCATCGCTACATCACTGTTTTAACTGCATACGTTATTTCAGCGTTGCGGGCACTTGACGGGAAAGGAAAGTTTATAAGTAGAGGACTGGGGAATCCTTCTAGTGACGATACAGAACACGTATGGTGAAATCCACTGACAAATCGACTTTTGTCAAAGGGGCAGAAAGTGTTGGGAAGGACCGTACAGGAAACGGCAAAGCTGGTCGACTCTACTCGTGCTACTGTAGTGAGCATCCGTGCGAAACGGCTGTAGTACGGTGAAGCCGTGAGTAGGCGACAAGATGTTGGACGTCCACATCTCATCACAGTACGTGGAAGACGGTGACTTGCCTGCTCTGCACGGGCGGATGCCAGCAGGAGCTCTGACGTCAGAGATCAATGCTGGTGCTGGCACATGTGTTTCAGAGCACACAGTTTACTCAATATCTACATCTACATCGCTATTCCGCAATCCACCTTACGACTCAACGTATTTCAGCAGATGTAGAATCGCCCTTTACTCATCATCAAATGCCGGTTCTCCAATTTTTTGAATAGTGTTTCACGGAGAGAAAGTCGCCTTCCCTCCAGCGATTCCTGCAACATCTCAGTAACATTTGGGTGTTGTTAGAACCTACCAGTATCAAATCTAGCACCTCCCCTCTGAACTGCATCCAATGTCTTCCTTTAACCTGACCTGATACGGATCCCAAACACTATAGCAATACTCAAGAATAGGTCGCACTAGCGTCCTGTATGCGGTTCAAATGGTTCAAATGGCTCTGAGCACTATGGGACTCAACTGCTGTGGTCATTAGTCCCCTAGAACTTAGAACTACTTAAACCTAACTAACCTAAGGACAGCACACAACACCCAGCCATCACGAGGCAGAGAAAATCCCTGACCCCGCCGGGAATCGAACCCGGGAACCCGGGCGTGGGAAGCGAGAACGCTACCGCACGACCACGAGATGCGGGCCCTGTATGCGGCCTCCTTTACAGATGAACTCCACTTTCCTATAATTCTCCCAATAAACCGAAGTCGATCATTTGCATCCCTACCACAGTCGCCACATGCTAGTTTCATTTCATATTGCTTTGCAACGTTACGTCCAGATATTTAAACGAGGTGACTATGTCAAACACGACACTTCTAACGCTGTGTCGGAACATTACAGGTTTGTTCTTCCTACTCATCCACATTAGCCTACACTTTTCTGCATTTACAGCTAGCTGCCATTCATCACACCAACTAGAAATTTTGTCTAAGTGATCTTGTGCCTCCCTACAGTTATTCAGCTTCGACACTTTGCCGTACTCGACAGCATCACCCGCAAACCGTCGAAGATTGCTGCCCACCATGTCGACCAAATTATTTACTTATATAGAGAATAATAGCAGTGCTATCACACTTCCCTGGGGCACTCCGGATGATACCGTTGTCCCTGTTGAACACATGCCATCGAGGACAATATACTGGGTCCCATAACTTCAGAAGCCTTCGAGCCACTCACATATCTGTGAATGTCATCCATAAGCTCGTACCTTCTTTAACAACCTGTAGTTGGGCACCGCGTCTAACGTTTTGCGGAAATCTAGAAATATAGAACCTGCCTTTTGTCCTTCATCCATAGTTTGCTGTTTGTCACGTGAAAAAAAGGCAATCCCAGTTTAGCGTGACCGATGCATTCTAAAACCATGCTGATTCGTGGACACAAGCATTTCGGTCTCAACAAAATTTATTATATTCGAACCGAGAATATGTTCACGGATTCCGCAACAAACGGATATTAGGGACATTGGTCTGTAATTTTGCGGGTCCGTTCTTTCGCCCTTCTTATAGATAGTGTCACCTGCACTTTGTTCCAGTCGCTTAGCGCTTTGCGCTGGACAGTAGCAACATATTCACGATAAATGCAAGCTAAGTAAAGGACCAGTGCTGTAGAGCATTCTTTGGGAAACCGAACTGGGATTCCGTCCGGACCTGGTGACTTATTGTTTTTCTTCTCCTTCAGTTGTTTCTCTACGCCAGGGATGCTTATTACGATGTCGTCCATGCATCGAACATGTGTCTCCACAGCAGTCAGCCAACGTGTTCTCTTGTTGACCTAAAGGCATCGTCAACTACGGTTGCAAGGGGCGCGGGATCACAGAGTGTGGACCGATGATCAATGAAAACGTGTAGTCTAGTCTGATAGATCACGTTTCTTGTTACACCAGGTCGACGATCGCACGTTGGGGAACACATGCTTCAAACGTACACGGCCTGATGGACGCAGATCGTTGTAATACTAATACTATGGGGGATGGCACTTGGTCTTCCATGAACCTTGCGGTAACAGCTGAGGACTACGTGAACATTGTTGCGGACTAGCTGCATCCCTTCTTGGTTGATGTTCCACCCAAATATGATGTCGTCTTCCAGCAGTATAACTGTCCGTGTCACGAGACCAGAGTCGTGATACATCGGTTTCATGAGCAAGGTAATGAACTTACGTTGATATCTTGACTAAAATTTCACCTGATATGAAGCCGGTGGAACACATATAGGACGTCATTGGGTTCCAACACCACCTCCGCAAACCACCGGCCAGTAATTTACGGGAGATGCTTGATCGAGCATAGACATCTAGTGCCAGATAAAGGTTGGTTATAATTAGTCTTTCGCTAGTTGAGGTGACATCCATCAAAAACGAGTGATATCAGGACATTGAAACTTTGGTGAAACGTTTTTAAGGACATTCGGAAGAGAAATAACGTATAAACCATTAAAGAAACACATTTTAATGTCCACATGAGAAGGGAACATTTGTTAATTGCAGGCCGGCCGGTTTGGCCGAGCGGTTCTAGGCGCTACAGTCTAGAACCGCGCGACCGCTACGGTCGCAGGTTCGAATCCTGCCTCGGGAATGGATGTGTGTGATGTCATTAGGTTAGTCAGGTTTAAGTAGTTCTAAGTTCTAGGGGACTGATGAACTCAGAAGTTTAGTCCCATAGTGCTCAGAGCCATTTTTTTTTTTTTGTTAATTGCACGCCATGTTTTTTTCGTTCCATGTTATAAACGTTATTCAATGTGACTGCCATCTGCATCCGCGACAGCCTGGAACAGCAATAGAGACACCATTTCACAACTGTTGGTGAGGTATATCGTTTGGTGACGTCACACGGTCAGCATTTCCCATCCATTTTTTGTGTATGTCCCGACATTTGCGACTGCATGTGTCTGGTACGAAATTACTTGTCTCAGCGTCATCTACGCCGCTTCTTAAGCGTTAATAAGAAGCTCCCTGTATAGTGCATAGTGTGTTATTCTCGTTGAAATGCTTCCTTTCTAAGCGGTACGCTGTGTAAGCGGCATAACAGTGTCCTATAAGCTGCCATTTTGTACTTCATAGGAAGATTAGAGGGTTGATGGATCAGCGTCCTACTAGTAGTAGAAGACTTCGGGAAAACTTCAGAAGGGAAAGTAGCTCCTTCTAAAGTTATACGTAGGTACAAACACGCTAAGGAATTATCCGTTCTAAGTTCCACTGAAAGTTAAATTTCATCCCGCAGGGAGTTCAGGCGGCTTTCCCACAGTCCATGCTTCACTGCCATACTATGCTGCGCTAGAAACGTACATTCTCAGAAATTTATTCCTCAGATTAAGGTCCATGTCTGATACCAGTGGAATTCTCTTGACCTAGAATGCCCTTTTTGCGAGTGCTAGCCCGCTTTTTATGTCCTCCTTGCTCCGTCCGTCATGGGTTATTTTGCTCCGTAGATCGCAGAATTCCTTAACTTCATCTACTTCATGACCATCAATCCTGATGATAAGTTTCTCACAGTTCTCACTTCTGCTACTTCTCATTACTTTCGTCTTTTTCCGATTTATTCTCGGTCCATATTCTGTGGTCATTAGACTGTACATTTCGTTCAGCAGATCACTGAAGATAGCAATGTCATCGGCGAATCTTATCGCTGATATCCTTTCATCTTGAATTTTAATTCTACTCCTGAAGCTCTCTTTTATTTCCAACACTGCTTATTCGCTGTATAAATTGAGCAATAGGGACGAAAGACTACATCTCTACCTTACACCCCTTTTAATCCGAGCACTTCATTCTTCGTCTTCCACTCTAACTACTCCCTCTTGGTTCTTGTACAAGTTGTATATTACCATTCTGTCCCTATAACTTAACCCTATTTTCCTCAGAATTTAGAATATCTTGCACCATTATCAACCATAACGTCAGAACTACCCCTCTGGGGCCTTTACTGTTTCAAAGGCCAAACTGATTGTCATCTAACACATCCTCAATGTTCTTTTCTATTCTGCTGTATGTTTTTCTCGTCGGCAAGTAGGATGCATGACCTGTTAAGCTGGTTGTGCGATAATTGTCGCACTTGTTAACTCTTGCATCTTCGGAAATGTGTGGATGATATTTTTCCGAAAGTCAGGTAGTACATCGCCAGATTCACGCGTTCTACACACCAACGTGAATGGTGGTTTTGTTGCCACTTCCCCCAATGATTTTAGAAATTCTGGCGGAAAGTGGTCTATCCTTTCTGTCTCATTTGATCTTAAGTCCTCTAAAACTTTGCCATACTGATTTGTAAATAAGTAGCAGCCTTAGAACGACGTTGGTCGTGACTGTTTCGGCGTTCGTATGACGGCAGTCTCAGGCTGGCAATCCGTGAAGTCTATGTCATGATCAGTTCCTGTCATCATGACATCGAAAAGATGAGCTAGCGATTAATCCACTTTCGCATATGGTGAATTAAGAATGGGCTTCCGAACAAGTTGTGTTAGAAACATTTTTGTACAGAGTCCTGACATTAAATTTACTTGTACTGAAAAAGCTATTTCTAGGCTGTCCATAAACTATAAATATTCCAGTTAATGCGAGGTGTGTTTCTTGAGAAGTAATGTTTAGAAATAAAAATGAAACAGGTAGACTTTTCCTAGTAATTTTGCTTTTACGTGAAAGGCTGTACATTAATCTACTTTTCTACATAATTCCTACCAATATTAAGGCACTTATCGTGTCGTACAGCCAGCTTTGAATACAATCCTCTTGGAAATCTTCCGCCTGAGCATAATTTTCGACAATTTAAACGTTCAGTAGCAACTGGATAAGCACACTTCTTGGCACCTGAGGAAACTCATCACGTAACGCCGAAATCGTAAAGAATCTGTTCTATCTCATTTTTTCATCAAATTTCTGCACCGGATCATCAGTAATGATTGAAAATAGCTGAATTCGTTCCTCTTCATACACATTCATAAGTCACCTTTTAAAGCTCTCACCCATTTCGGTACCATCTCATCGGTCACAAGTGTCAAGAAATGTGCTTTATGCAATTGTTACAGAACCTTTAAATTATCGAAAATTGTACTCAGGCAGCAGATTCATACGAAGATGATATTCAAAGCTGGTTGTACGGTACAATAAATGCCTTAATATTGGTGCGAGTTTCGCAGAAAAGTAGAATAAAGTGCAGGTTTTCATGTAAAAGTAGAACTACCGAGAAAAGTCTACTTGTTTTGTTTTTATTTCAAAACGCTATTTACTTCAAACACACGCCTCATATTTCAGCAGCTCATGTCAACGCGTGAACATGATTTCAGTCGAATTATATGTGAGTTCCACCTAACAGCCAGCCACTGTAAGGCGTTTATGATGGTTCCCAGCAACAGTACTTTCCGTCGTTCCCTTTGTGCCCCACTCTTGTGTGTTATTACGTAAGCTTTCGTCCTAAAGACGGTAACTATTTCGCAAAGACGGTAGTTTTGGCACGTGATGGAGGTAAGGAAACGCGCTCCCACATAAAACCGCACTTTGGAATGATCGAGAGGTGCGCTTGCCACGTTTATGACAATACGAAACCCACGAACGCTTTCGATACACTTCGACACATAATTCAGTGCCTCGAAGAGACATACTCCATATACAAAAAACTGTTTTGTAATAGTATTTATTCGTCATCCTGAATACTTCAGTTATTGTCATTTATAGCTTTTACTATTCAGAGTTTCGCTATTGTAATTAATAATTCCGATCTTCCTGGCAGATTAAAACTCGAACCTGGGACCTTTGCCCTTCGCGGGTAAGTGCCCTACCAACTGCGCTATCTTAGCACGACTCATAAACCGTCCTCACAGCTTTACTTTCGCCAGTACCTTATCTCTCAGGTTCAAATTCCAGCCAGGCACACAGTTTTAATCTACCACGAAGATTTATATCAGTGCACACTCAGCTGCAGAAAGGAAATTCAATTTGGAAACAATTAATCGCTGTTTCTTTCCCACGGCTGCCTTAGCAGTGAGCTTGAGAAATTACTAAAGTAAGTAAAAATGTTATGAATCTACAAAGCAATGGAAAACAGAGCAGCTGAAATGAACGATACAAAAACTGAAAACTATTAGAATATGTTTCGTGCTTTCTTTAGTGTAATGTATTGTCCCTTGAATGCGACAGAAAGTATTGAATTATCAAGGACGGAGATAGCAATGCAGTAACTGTTGCGGTAATTAGCGTAGCTGAAAAAGCGTAGGACGTAAAATCTGAGAACTCATATATCACAGCGTGTGATGAAGATAATATTATTGGAAACAGCTAAGTATTATTGCATGAAAATAACTTCACAAACAGCGGTGAAGGTCGTTAAATCAACGGACACTCAAGCTATCGAGTCTCCGCCCTACTAAAGTTCAAAATACTCTGGAACGAGCATGTTTACAGAATGCAAAATCGCAGAGTACCGAATGTAACGTAATAACATCCTGATTCGGAGACCAAATTAAACTGTAGCTCCTCCTACAACTGCCCGTGAAAGTCAGTTCAAAGTTCGTAGGAGGGCAACGGCACACCATCCCTGACAGAATCCTACCTAGTAAAGCAATGTGGTGTTCAAAACAACCTCCGACTTGTTGACAGTTTACCTTTTTTAATGTAAGAGCCATTAAGCAAAAGGAGTACTTGCGAATCTCAAAAGAGGAGATGATAATTGGAGCCAGAACAGCTGAGTCGCGGTATTGTACTCTCTTTTATTCCGCCTTTAAATTTTTAACATTTATTTATTTATTTGCCTTATATTCTGTGACGTGCATCCCAACCTAAACCTAGTGAATATAAGTGACTAGACGTGCAAGTTTGTCTGCTTGCTGAAATTGAGATAGATACGTAAAACGAGCTTAACACACTGTCGCTTCTCGGAAAAGTCTAAAATATAAGGGGCGATCAAACATTTCCCGTTTGATGGCGTTGCTGTAGCGTATATGCAACGTAGCGCGACTCCTATGCGGGTTTGTAAGCGCCGACACGTAGGCAGGGGATTAGTGTGAGATTCGTGTCTTTCTGGCGTGCGTACGGTAAATGTGGAAACGTGAACTGTGGCGATGTTACTGCCAAACATGTCCAAACAGACATGCAGTTACTCTTTTCTCTGTTGCCGATGGACAAACACCTGCAGACAACCATCAGAAAATCAAGAATGTGTATGGGGCACCATGTCTGTCGAAATTTACTGTTGTGGAACTGTGCATCAAGTTCTGTGCTGGATACTGTTGCTTCATGATAACGCACGTCCACATATCGCAAATGCTACAACGCAAAAGCTATGTCAACTGAAGGGGGACACGAGGACCCGTCCTATCGTCCTGAGGACCCCCCCCCCCCCCCCTCTCTTATGATTGTCACACATTTAGTCCCTTCAAAACGGCCTTGAAGGGTCGACGATTCCTGTCGGAGGATGATCTGTAGTCGGGAGTTACGGCCTTCTTCGCGCAGCAGGTGCCGATGTTTTACCAGTTATCTTCAACCTGGCGCGTTGGTGGCATTATTGTCTCAACGCTCACGGCGATTTCCCTGATTGGCATACAGATTCTGGGCTGTACGGCCTTCGAACGCAAAGTTGCCGAATTCCGAAAAAAAAAATGTTCAAATGGCTCTGAGTACTATGCGACTTAATTTCTGAGGTCATCAGTCGCCTAGAACTTACAACTACTTAAACCTAACCTAAGGACATCACACACATCCATGCCCGAGGCAGGATTCGAACCTGCGACCGTAGCGGTCGCTCGGCTCCAGACTGTAGCGCCTAGAACCGCTCGGCCACCCGGCCGGCGAATTCCGAAACACCGGTAGATACAAAAACAGAGTAAGCAGCCGTGATGAGCGCTGCTACTTTACCTTGTACCTGGTAGAACGCTGAGATGCCGACGCGGTCGGCGCCACTGAAAGACACTGGACCCTGCAACAAAACAACGACGCATTAGCTTAAGAGCTACGCGAGCAACTAGTCTATCAATAAGCCGCAGTAAGTACTGAGTCAGCCATATGGCAAGCGTGAAGAACGCAAATCTATACATCAGATGAATTTGCAATTCCGAATAATAACGACCATCGGCTGTAGAATGGAATGACGACAATGAAAATTTGTGCCGGACCGGGACTCGAACTCGGATTTCCCGCTTATCGCGAGCGGTCGCCTTACAATTTTTAATTTGTTTTTATATTTTTTGTTTTTTATTCTGTTTATTTATTAATTTTTTCATTATTTTAGTCTATGTCCCAGAATTTCAGGAGTCGCTAGCGCCTTCCGATTGGCGCAACATACAAACGTGTCTTCTCGAAATTTTAACCGTGTTTCTATTTGTAGTGCGTTCAGAATATCACGTCAGCAAAAAAGCATCAGCATCACATGGCTTGGACGTTCGAGCTAGAAAGCAGGCCATGAAAGGCGCTCCGTAGAAAATTGGAAAAGAACTGTTGTATATGGGGTTGCGAACAAGTGCACAGTGTCGATCGTTAAGGTACATCCAACAACTTTGTTCTGATTTCTCGTCGGGGCCAAACAGGTAGCGCACCGTATGACGGCGTATCCAGTTCAAAGCGTTAGTTTTTGTTGCGGGATAATGAATCACATCCGGGAATAAAAGCGTCAGGAAAGCGATCTGAGCAGGTGTCTGTCCGGTAAGGAAAGCCAAGATACACTGCGCGAGCCTTCAGACGTCAGACGATGGACCACATGAGAATCGATGAACGTCTGTATCCTCTACACCACAGTGAACACAGAGAGGTGTGTCAGCGAGGCGGATGCGGTGCAAACGAGACTGGTTGACCTGTTTGCCACTGACGGTGATATACCAGGTTGACTGAACGCTGGTTTCGAGTTAACCAGCACGCACAGCTTTCCACACACGACGCCATATGATCTGGAGTAACTTGTGTTCGATGGGTTTGGGGATTTGACACATTTGTAATGTGTCGTGTACAGCCTTTGTCTGGAGTATACGTGGAAGGGGTAGGGAACGCAGGATGTAACTTAATTTATTTATTTTATTTATTTATTGTTCCGTGGGACCAAATTAAGGAGAAGTCTCCATGGTCATGGAACGAGTCAATACATGAGATTATAACACGATATTAGAAACAGATAAAATGAAATATAAAAAAACATATTCAGGTGTCAAGTCGTAAATTTAAATAAAGAAAATCAACAATGTAACACTGGAATTTGCTTAATTTTTTAGCTCTTCCAGGAGCTCCTCGACACAATAGAAGGAGTGAGCCATGAGGAAACTCTTCAGTTTAGACTTAAAAGAGTTTGGGCCACTGCTAAGATTTTTGAGTTCTTGTGGTAGCTTATTGAAAATGGATGCAGCAGAATACTGCACTCCTTTCTGCATAACAGTCAAGGAAGTGCATTCCACATGCAGATTGGATTTCTGCCTAGTATTAACTGAGTGAAAGGTGCTAACTCCTGGGAATAGGCTAATATTGCTAACAACAAACGACATTAAAGAAAACATATACTGTGAGGGCTGTGTCAGAATTCCCAGACTATTGAATAGCGGTCGACAAGAGGTTCTCGAACTTACACCACATATAGCTCGAACAGCCCGTTTTTGAGCCAAAAATACCCTTTTTGAATCAGAAGAATTACCCCAAAAAATAATACCATACGACATAAGCGTATGAAAATATGCGAAGTAGACTACTTTTCGTGTTGAAGTGTCACTTATTTCAGATACTGTTCTAATGGTAAATAAAGCAGCATTTAGTTTCTGAACAAGATCCTGAACATGGGCTTTCCACAACAGCTTACTATCTATCCGAACGCCTAGGAACTTGAACTGTTCCGTCTCGCTTATAATATGCCCATTCTGTCTGATCAAAATATCGGTTCTTGTTGAATTGTGAGTTAGAAACTGTAAAAACTGAGTCTTACTGTGATTTAGCATCAAATTATTTTCCACAAGCCAAGAACTTATTTCGTGAACTACGTTATTTGATAATGTTTCAATATTACACACAAGATCATTCACTATCAAGTTAGTGTCATCAGCAAACAGAAATATTTTTGAATCACCTGTAATACTAGAAGGCATATCATTTATATAAATAAGAAGCAACAGTGGCCCCAGCACCGACCCTTGGGGAACGCCCCACTTAACAGTGCCCCATAGGGACTGAACATCACTACCACTCTCAATATTGCGGAGAATTACCTTCTGCTTTCTGTTCTTAAAGTAAGAGGCGAACCAATTGTAAGCTACTCCCCTTACTCCATAATGGTCCAACTTCTGCAGTAATATTTTGTGGTCAACACAGTCAAAAGCCTTCGTTAAATCAAAGAAAACACCTAGCGTTCGCAACCTTTTATTTAATCCATCCAAAACTTCACAGATAAAAGAGAATATAGCATTTTCAGTCGTTAAACCATTTCTAAAACCAAACTGAACATTTGACAGAAAATTATGTGAATTTAAATGCTCCAGTAACCTTGTATATGCAACCCTCTCGATAACTTTAGCAAACACCGATGGCATAGAAATAGGTCTATAATTGTCAACATTATCCCTGTCTCCCTTTTTATAAAGTGGCTTCACTACCGAGTACTTTAATCGGTCTGGAAACCGACCACTCCTACAGGAAAAGTTACAGATATGGCTAAGTACTGGGCTAGCATACATAGAACAATACTTCAGTATTCTGCTGGATACTCCGTCATATCCATGAGAGTTCTTGGTCTTTAGTGATTTAATTATTAACTCAATCTCCCTCTTGTCAGTATCATGGAGGAGCATTTCAGGAAACAGTCTCGGAACACTTTTTTCTAAGAGCGCTATATGATTCCCTGTTGGGACTAGGTTTCTATTTAGTTCACCTGCTATATTCAGAAAGTGGTTATTAAATACTGTACATATATGCGACTTATCAGTAACACGGACATTCCCACTACGCACTGATTCTATATCCTCGACCTGTCTCTGCAGACCAGCCACCTCCTTTACGACTGACCATGTGGTTTTAATTTTATCCAGAGACTTAGCTATTCTATCTGCATATCACATACTTTTTGCCTTCCTAATAATATTTTTAAGCACCTTACAATACTATTTGTAATGGGCTGCTGCATTTAGATTTTGACTGTTTCTAACATTTTGATATAATTGCCACTTTGTTCTACAAGATATTCTTATCCCTCTAGTCAGCCACCCAGGCTTCCTGTTTGTGCTAGTACCCTGTTTTGAACTTTCTAACGGAAAGCAACTTTCAAGGAGCATGAGAAAAGTCTTGAGAAAAGCATTATATTTATCGTCTACTGTATCAGCGCTATAAACATCTTGCCACTCTTGTTCCTTGATAAGGTTTACAAAAGTCTCTACAGCAACTGGATCAGATTTCCTAAACAGCTGATGACTATATTTAACACGTGTTGCAGCATAAAAATCTTTTAGAGTTAAAATTTGTGCATCATGTTCTGAAAGGCCATTCACCTTTTTGCTAACAGAATGCCCTTCTAGTAATGAGGAATGAACAAAAATGTTGTCTATGGTTGTTCTACTGTTCCCTTGCACCCCGTTGGACAGAATACGGTTTGCATAAGATTATATGAATTAAGGAGGTCTACCAGAATCCTCTTCCTTGCACAATCACTAATACAATTAATATTGAAGTCACCACATATAACTAACTTTTTGTATTTCCTATAAAGTGAACCAAGAACCTCCCTAGCTTTAGCAAAAATGTTGTGAAATCGGAGTCTGGGGATCTATAAATAACAACAGTTAGAAGTTTAGCTCCGTTAAATTTAAGCACACCTGCACAACATTCAAACACCTTTTCAGTGCAGTATTTTGAAACATCAATTGACTCAAGTGGGATGCCGTTTTTCACATACATGGCTACTCCCCCACACCGCAAAGAGCTCCTCGAAAAGCTGCCAGCCAACCTGTATCATGGTAAAGGAAGCCTCTGAATTCTCTCCTTATTTAAGAAGTGTTCAGATATACCAATAATTTCAGAGTCAACATCTATAAGCAGCTCACTAACTTTATCTCTAATACCTTGTATATTTTGATAAAATATACTAATTCCCTCATTACTCGGATACCTAAGCTTTGTCAAAAGTGGTTCCTTTGTTAGAGAGACTTCCCTTAAGCAGGAATACCTGTCAGCTGACTTCAATCTAAAAAAGGTGCAGTAGTGGTACTGCAGGAATTTTCCCATGAGTGATCCCACCATCCCCACCTATGCTGTCACCTATAAGCTTTGCCAGCCTCCCCTTCCCAAACCTGTTGAGGTGCAGGCCATGTCTAGTGAAACCCGTCCTGCTGATAGACTCCACCGACACCACTGAAATGTGACCCATGGTTTCTGTCATCAGCGCACCCCCAAGTCTCATGTTATTACGCCTGACGGCTGTATTATGATGAGGCCGATCGTGACGCTGAAACAGTTCCACGAAATGCACATTCGTGTTGCCAGTCTGAGTGGCTATCTTTTCCAGGTCACCATCTATGTCATACTCCCCATCCCTATCAATACTGTTACCAGCCCCACCCATAATCACTCCCTGATCCTCTTTAGTAAAATCCCTACATAACCCCCATATGTTAACAGTCACCTGAGCCAATCCGGCATTAGGCTTCACAATGCTGGTGATTCAAGAAAGAAGGGCCGAAAGTGGCAAAAGGAGGGTGGAATGTCTGACAACATGACTGGGGCTGACATGGAGACTGGCGAGTGTTCATGCTAAAGCAGTCTGGTCAGGCTCGACGGGCAGCTACGCCAGACTTTCAGTTGGGAGCCAACAAAGAGTGCCGTAACTCTGTCTGGCACATGGAATAAGCCCACTCCACCACGCTCCCGTGGCAGGGCAAGGGAGGAGTACTGAATTTTAAATAACATCCCGGTACAGACAAAGAATCCCATTGCCATCAACATACGACGCGCGAGGGTAATCGGAACCGGGAACACTTGTGCCACATGGGGGATGCGTGAGGCGTGGTAAACATTCACGTATTGCGCACGCTGTACAATGTCGAGGGATCTAAGCCGGTGGTCCACAAGGAGTGCCTTGATCGTTTGGAGGACACATCTACTGTTGTTTGCCGCTGATCGACGGAGATCATTCATAAAATCAATGCTCAATCAGCGGACGCTGGTGGCCACACTTAGAGGAGCGACATATCTCTCAGGTATACCCTCACCAATGAGCAGAACCTTCGATTTGGAAATCTGAGCTGCTCAATGCCTCCCCATATGTCGCCACCCAAATAAGAGCCGCGGGAACATCGTCTTCATTGCGGAGGTAGAGGACTAGATCTTCAGCATCGTCCTCCATGATGAGGTGGTACATTGAAGGCGTTTCGTGAGGCATATGCTACCGTGTGCCGGATCTGACAAGGGTCCCTTCAAAGCGTCGTCGCATGAGTGAAGTGATCTGCGCTTCAGAACGATGCACTATCTTCTGACGGACAGGAGAGAATACCATCGAAGTGCAGTCACGAAGCATCGCATAAAAAAAGTCCATGGTGCTCGCTTGCCAAGCTTTGAAGCCTTTGTCATATCCCATCAGTGCCCTGCGTAGAGCTGGTTTAGCGCAGGATAGCCACCAGGATAAGGTGTATGTGTATGCCGGGCGACGACGACGACAGTGACCCCCACCTCCTTATTCTCAACGATCCGTTGGCAATCAGGGACAGTCGGCTGGGAAACGTTTAATGACCTCAGGCCGCGGCTGTGCTACACCTGTTGGCGGGCGAGGACGACGTCGCAGATGTAGGCGTCGTGGTCAGAGAACGTCAGAGGCCATACTTCGGCATGTCGAGTGTTGGCAACAAGGGAACGTGTGAGGTATATAGGTCGAAGAGACTGGACGAATGCGCCGTATAGTATGTGAAACCTACAAGGGTTCCATGAACCTTTGTCAAAAATGGTTCAAATGGCTCTGAGCACTATGGGACTCAACATCTGTGATCATAAGTCCCCTAAAACTAATTAAACCGAACTAACCTAAGGACATCACACACATCCATGCCCGAGGCAGGATTCGAACCTGCGACCGTAGCAGTCGCGGAACGTTTGTCCATCTGTCAACAAACTGAAGTCTGTCGATGATGACAGAGACGACTGCACACGGGGAATGACGTGGAAGTTGGTCAGCAGGCCATTGTGTGGAGTTAAAATCGGCGCTGAGGACCATTTCATCCAGGGGACTCTCAAAAAGCGGCGTTACCTGGTCAGCAAAGAAGGTGTGTTGGTCACGACGTCGACTTAAGCCGGACGGCCCATAAACATTGAGGATGCGGACGCCGAACAGAGTGGGAGCCATGCCTCTAGCATTAGGAAGGTACACTACATCTTCAGTAGGGTGTCAAGAATGGAGGAGGATGGCGACTCCACTACTCCACTACCACTGGAAGATATGTGCTGTGTAGCCAGTGCGAGCGTGGATATCAGCGACGATTACTTCTTGGAAGAGGGTAATGTCGACATCAGCAGCATAAATGGTCTCTCGGAACATTGTCGGTTTGTGGGAAGCCCGAGTGGTGACCAGATTCATCGTTGTTGTGGGCGTGCTCCCACCTTTGGCACAGATGTTCCAGCAGAGATGTCCGGCTGGCGTGGAACATCCGGCGCAGTCGCTGTAGCCGAAATTAGCTGGTGGAAGGTAGGTCAGGCACCTCCAAGGGGCACTGCCTGACGGGAGGGCCACCATCGCGATCTGCTCCATCCTCGACATCAGCCCAGACTGGAACAGGTGGTAATCTACTGTCGCACTCATCGAGGACGTGTTGTGGTGACGCTGATGTGGCAGAGTCCAGGGACTCTCCCTCCTCCATGGAATCTATACTTGTCTGTTGGGATCGTTCCTCAGATGGTACATCAGGAGTGGCCACTCCTGTCACCAGGGCGCTCGAAGGGAGGTCACTGACATGTATCCGCTCCACTGTCTGTGATGCCACATGAAGAAGTGTGTCGTCGGATGGCGTTTGACTTCTTCCGTTTTCGAGGCGACCACTGCTTTCGGAGGTGATTTTCTGTATCAGAAAGTGAACGTTCAATGTCCGAGGTTGCGCCCATCTGAAGAAAAGCAGAAGTAGGCGCCACACTCACATCAATGTCCATCGCGACGGACGGGCTGGTCATCGAGCTCTGGAGAGTTGATGGTGCAGTAGCCGTCGGAGGAGATGGTGCTGGTGAGGCCGTGGCAGCACCGTCATTTCCAGTCGAGAGTGCCACGGGGAGAACATGCGCTTCCTCAAGTGACGCATCTGGATTGAGTACGGCTGTGGCGTGGCTGTCTGTTAAAGAAATGACCGTCGCTTAGGGAGCTGCGTCACCGATCAGGACCTGGAGCAAAGGGCGGCGGAGACAGTCTGACCGAACATGGCCCTCTTGTCCGCAACCGGCACACGTCCGCGGCTGGCCATCATACATAACGATGGCTCGCACGCCACCTATCAGCAGATAGGATGGTACACGTTTGGAGGGTTCTATTTTGATTTGCCGGTCACTATTCAACAAGTGGTATGTAGTGAACGTCTGCATTTTTCTGCAATGTGTCCCACAACTTTGCCGTAGGGTCGGAAGCTTCGACGACCACGTCTTGTGGCTCTTCGAAGGAGAGCTCAAAGACCCGAGTTGTTCGGCCGGCCGGAGTGGCCGTGCGGTTCTAGGCGCTACAGTCTGGAACCGAGCGACCACTACGGTCGCAGGTTCGAATCCTGCCTCGGGCATGGGCGTGTGTGATGTCCTTACGTTAGTTAGGTTTAATTAGTTCTAAGTCCTAGGCGACTGATGACCTCAGAAGTTAAGTCGCATAGTGCTCAGATCCATTTGAACCATTTTTTGAACCGAGTTGTTCTAAGGCCGAGACCAGCGGGATCTCCCGTTACCTTTCCAATACGCCCGTCAGAATGCTTGAACTTTAGCTCGTGTGCATGTTGTCGAACTACCTCAGCACATGCTTGCTCCATCGTCATCTTAATATAAACAATACTGCCAGTGATAGAAGAGTGACTACCTATCACTTCCTGTGGGTTCAGACGTAGTTCTTCGCAAATGAATTGTTCAGTTTCATAAGCGCGTTGTCGTGCATGTTCGGATTGGAATGTTACTTTAAGTGTCGCTCGGCGGTAACAGTGCGCCATGAAGTGCAGTAGTAACAGACGCTACACAACACGAAATACCGGGCCGCGGAAGTAAACAACTGCGGTGCGCTGTCCGGCGCGCGGAACTTGTCCGCACGTGACCACGGCCGTAAGCCGACTGACCATTTGGCTATCCGTGCACGACTCACGGCCAGACACAAAGTTCCATACGTCGCCAACCATACGTCTAAGATATAGAGCCACACATCCATTATGTATATTCCCGTCCAGATCAGTCGCATGCCCGGTATCGGCACATAAATATGATATTGCAGTTCCTGTGTTATTCTGATGATTGTCGTCATTCCATTCTACAGCCTATGGGCGTAATTATTCGCAATTGCGAATTCATCTGATGTGTTTCGTAACGGCTGGGGTCGCCGCAGTTCATTGTCATCAGAATAACACAGGCACTGCAATCTCGTATGAAAACCTACGGACATCAGAAAATTATTTTGTCGACAGTTACGCTACATTTTCAGCTGCCTATCACCCGTTCATATCACCCGTTCATACACACTGAAAGTCGTCTGCTGTCAGACACATTTGATACCTCGTATCCAATCGCACGTCGGTAGGCACTTGTCTGTCTCAAGAAATCTGAACGCACATCTCCGTCTGCTAGGGTAGCTTATCGTTTAGTCAAGACACGAGCCGAACAATAGAAAAGTTTGCCAGCAGAATCAGTGTGACCGCACGATCAGCGGACAATTGACGCACTTCAGATGGAATTTTGATTCTATAACGGAGTATGCGCTGATCTGAGACTTCCTGGCGGATTAAAGCTGTTCGCCGGGACGAGACTCGAACCACGCGTACCTAAGAGTGCATTAATGGTGTCACTTTGCTGCTCGCTGGCATGACCCAGTGATGATGGAGTCAAGCCAAGCCCACTGAGTCTTAAAGATCCATTTAAGCTGCAACGTCGCTGCTCACTAAGTTGATCGCCAGGCGATGATAACAAGCTCATTTGTGTTTCGCGCCGCAATCATTGCCCCATTTCCTGAAACTTGAAAAGCGATTGGATACTTCAGCGTCACTCCAGCAGCGCCGTGTTTGACTGTGTTAACTATGTGAACAGCTGCAGGGTAATTATTCCTGGCCAGCAGCGAGCAGCGAGATTATAGCGTAAATGAAACGAGGCAACAAGGCAACGTGCTGTGTTGAGCCAGCAGAAAGGCGGCAGCATTAGCGTATTCTGAGGTGTAGGTAGAAGCAAAACTGGTGTTCTGCGGATAGCGGCGTGGAATGTCAGATTCCTTAATCGGGTAGGGAGGTTAGAAAATTTAATAAGGGAAACGGTTACATTAAAGTTAGATACAGTGTAAATTAGTGAAGTTCGGTGGCACGAGGAACAGGACTTTTGGTCAGGTGTATACAGGGTTATAAATACAAAATCAAGTAGGAGTAATGCAGGAGTGGGTTTAATAATGAATAAAAAATAGGAGCGTAGGTAAGCTACTAAGAACAGCATAGTGAACGCATCATTGTAGCCAAGATAGACACGAAGCCCATGCCTACCTTAATAGTACAAGTATATATGCCAACTAGCTCCGCAGATGACGAAGAGATTGAAGAAATTTATGACGAGATAAAGGAAATTATTCAGATAGTGGAGGGGGAGGAAAATTTAAGAGTCATGGGGAACTGGAATTCGATAGTAGGAACAGGAAGAGAAGGAAAGTAGTAGGCGAATATGGAATGGGGGTAAGGAATGAAAGAAGAGGCCTCCTGGTAGAATTTTTCATTGAGCATAACTTAGTCATAGCTAACACTTGGCTTCTGAATCACGAAAGAAGGTGTCCATGGAAGAGGCCTGAACACACTGGAAGGTTTCAGACAGATTATATAATGGTAAGACAGAGATTTAGGAACCAGGTTTTAAATTGTAAGACATTTCCAGGGGCAGATGTGGACTCTGACCACAATCTATTGGTTACGAACTGTAAATTAAAACTAAAGAAACTGCAAAAAGGTGGGAATTTATGAAGATGGGTCCTGGATAAACTGAAAGAACCAGAGGTTGTAGAGAGTTACAGAGAGAACTTTAGGGAACGATTGACAAGAACGGGGAAAGAAATACAGTAGAAGAAGAATGGGTAGCATTGAGAGCTGCAATGGTGAAGGCAGCAGAGGATCAACTAGGTAAAAAGACGAGGACTAGTAGAAAGCCATGGGTAACAGAAGAGATACTGAATTTAATTCATGAAAGGAGAAAATATAAAAATGCAGCAAATAAAGTAGGCAAAAAGAAATATAAACGTCTCAAAAATGAGATCGACAGGAATTGCAAAATGGCTAAGCAGGGATGGCTAGAGGATAAATGTAAGGATTTAGATGCATATATCACTAGTGGTAAGATAGATACTGCCTACATCAAAATTAAAGAGATCTTTGGAGAAAAGAGAACCACTTGTATGAATATCAAGAGCTCAAATGGAGAACCAGTACTAAGCAAGAAAGGGAAAGCAGAAAGATGGAAGGAGTATATAGAGGGTCTATGCTAGGGCGATGTACTTTAGGGCAATATTATGGAGATGGAAGATGACATAGATTAAGATGAAATGGGAGATATGATACTGCGTGAAGAGTTTGACAGAGTACTGAAAGACCTCAGTTGAAACAAGGCCTCGGGAGTAGACAACATTCCATTAGAACTACTGATAGCCTTGGGAGAGCCAGCCTGACAAACCTCTATCACCTGGTGAGCACGACGTGTGAGACAGGCGAAATACCCTCAGACTTCAAGAAGAATGTAATAATTCCAATCCCAAAGAGAGCAGGTGTTGACAGGTGTGAAAATTACCGAACTATCACTTTAATAAGTCATGGCTGCAAAATACTAACACAAATTCCTTACAGACGAATGGAAAATCTGGTAGAAGCCGAACTTGGGGAAGATTTTATTAATGAGGACCACTACAAGCGATAGTAACACTCAACTAAGCGCTTTTAATTGCAAGTGCTTTTATTTAGTTTGGTCGGAGGACCAGAATAATCCACCAGCAGTCTTCATCGTTACATTTCACAAACTGAGAAGTAGACCTCATGGTTCGAATTTTCACCTTCAAAAGGAAGAAAACTCTAGCCTCACCCTCCAAGGTAATCGCACTGAAGATGTGCATGAATGTTTTTGAGGTCTACCTACAGCCCAGTGGACGTTCTTCTTGGACGGAACTACTGAATACACACTGCTGAGCCTCCTTCTATCAGCACCGAGTTAGGTGGCGAATTGGTTACCACACTGGACTCGCGTTCATGTGGACGACGGTTCAAACCTCCATGATTTCTCTAAATCGCTGCACGCAAATGTGGGGATGGTTCCTCTGAAAGGGCACTGCCGACTTCCTTCCCCATCCTTTCCTAAAACGATGGGACCGATGACCTTGCTGTTTTGTCACCTCACCCAAATCAACCCCCCGCCGGCAGCCGTGGACGAGCGGCTCTAGGCGCTTCAGTCCGCAGCCGCATGGATGCGTGTGGTGTCCTTAGGTTGGTTCGGTTTAAGTAGTTCTAAGTCTAGGGGACTGATGACCTCAGGTGTCAAGTCCCATAGTGATTAGAGCCATTTGAATCAACCAACTGACCAACCAAACTCCGATCAGCGCTACATGCTCCAGACTTCCGGCAGCGTCCATAGTTCCGGCATGGCTGCAGGTCTTAGAAGAACATTCGCTATGCTGGAGACTTGCCACCATTACCTAAATGCTAAGACTGGCAAGCGTTCGTATAGATCGTGGGCAGACACGCATTTCACTAATGGAATAGCTGCTGCAAAAATCCAGTGGCCTTCCGTCGCCTCTTCCGAAACCCCAGCACGAGATGGCCGATCAGCATCATCAGTCATTCCCGACAGAATCGCAGCAAACTACGATATGCATCCCCAAACTAAGCCGAAATTCCAACCTGGCCTAAGGGCATGGTGTGAGGTCCGATGGAAAAAGAGCTACTGCCATCAAACACAAACTCACACTATCTGTCTTGCGCGGCAGCCGAGGTCCGCACGTCGTCGGTGTAATCAGGCAGCTTCCACACCCATATAGCAACTGCAGGTCCACAACGACTTGGAGTATGTCACTTTGGCAGGAATATCCCCAACTACGTCTACCGTTCTGGCAGTCCTTTAGTAGACTTGGTGGTCATCTCCTTTATGAGCCAGTTAGAAGGGAAACGGGATCTTGTATCCCTGCCAGACGAAAAGATGACGTTGACCTCTGAGTATGAGTGCTACGTCAAAGAGAGCTCTCTACTCACTAGTTTTTCATACCTCACCCTAGTACTGTGCCGGTTAGATTACACTTGTCAGACCCAAGGACCACAGTTGGAGCCGGCCGCGGTGGCCGAGCGGTTCTAGGCGCTTCAGTCCGGAACCGCGCGACTGCTACGGTCGCAGCTTCGAATCCTGCCTCGGGCATGGATGTGTGTGATGTCCTTAGGTTAATTAGCTTTAAGTAGTTCTAAGTTCTATGGGACTGATGACCTTAGATGTTAAGTCCCATAGTGCTCAGAGCCATTTGAACCACAGTTGGAATTAAGGCACGAATCACATCCTCGATGAGTTCCTAACGGATTTCGCGTATTGGTTTTGAGTTAGTGAACTGTTTTATGTAGTGTTATTTATAATTATGTATACTGTAGATTCGAAATCATTTCCTGGTCGACAGGCTTTTGTAATTCGTTTCACGATGCTTGTAATACCTTGTAAGAAATCAGCGATTATGATACAGTTCCACAACTAACAGTTACTTACACAGTACGTAAGTCTTCCGCGTCAATGATTAAAAAGCATTTCGGCGGACTTCTATCTGCAAATTCGGAAATAGAGAAATAACCAACATAAAATATCTCGTCAAAATATGTACTAGAAAACACAATGTACAAAATTTGACGAGATATCTTTCCTCTAGAATATTAAGGAAACACTTTGCACAAAATGTTTATAAAGGCTCAGGTTGAAAATTGAAGCACTATTCAGGCAGCTCTTTTATAGCAGGGATTGTAACGGAAAACCTTGCGTGTAATAGCATAAGAATACGTGACGTCGCACGCCATTGAAGCTTGTCTGCAGTCGTAAAAACAATGAGTGGCTGATTGGACACAAGAGATTCCACCTTTTAGGAACTCGTAACCTCACTGCATATTAATCACTGTGGGAAAAATAAAAGGTGGACCCAAATGCAGCAGCATTCTCAGTGGTCTGTTTGGGACGAAAGAGAAAGGTGTCCGAAAACGTTGTTCCCCATAGCGCACATTGTGTTAGTGAAGCAAATAAAAACGCATACGTGTCGATAACTACGCGATATTCATATACATTTTACCTTGTTACATGGTCTACGGTCTGAGAATCAGACACAATATCATGAAATTACAGATAGTGAGGGCTGTCTATAGCCAGTAATTCACTAAAAAAAAAGAAAAAACTATTAAGAATTTATGTTACGTGCTGTTAGCCTTACAAGATCTAGGAAATATTTGTACGATGACTAACCGCCACTAGTGACGTCACAAAGCTGTATGACTCAATACGGTAGTAGATTATTAGAAAACTGTAATGAACAGTTGGGCTCCAGCTCTCGGCTGATATACGTCTACTGAGCGGCAAGTTGTGGAAAGCTCTGAGATATTCATCGGGCCGTGGAACGTGTATCAGAAAGACAGACTGGTGGCCGCAAGAGGGGGAGAGTTCATTGCAGTTGACAAAAGTATTGTCTCTATTGAGATCGAAGTTGAGTGTGACAGTGAAGTTATCTTGTAGCGTATAACAGGTGTACGTAAAACCTTGTTAACTATTGTATGTTTTTACCGGTATCCGACTCCGCTGTGACAGTTGCAGAGTTATTCAAATGAAGTCTACGGTTAGTAGCGCTGAAATGCCCAGATCATGCAGTACTAGAAGGAGGCAACTTTAACCTATCGACTATATAGACTGGAATGTCTATGGATTGACTGCGAGGGGTAGAGACAGTCAGTCATACGAAATGCATCTGAAAACGTTTTCTGATAACTGTCTTGGGCAGCTAGCTCTGCAGCCCACAAGCAATGGAAATATCTTACATCCTGTAGCTACAAACAGGCCGGGCCTTATTGATAGTGTCAGTACAGAAACACGGATTAGCGACCATGATGTCATTACAGCAACTAGGTTAGGATAATTAATAAAACAGCCAAGAAGAATAGTAAAGTGTTTCTGCTAGATAAAGCACATAAGCAGTTGTTAGCATCTCATTTAGACAGTGAACTGACATCACTTAGTTCCAGTAAGATGGACATAAAGGAATTGTGGGCAAAGTTTAAGCAGGCTGCAAATCGTGGTCTGGAGAGCTATGTGCCTAGTAAGTTGATTAAGGATGGAAAAGACCCACCACGATTTAACAAGGAAATTCGGAAGATGCTGAGGATGCAGAGACTGTTGCACTCTCGGTTGAAAAGAGAACATACAAATGCCGACAATCTAAAAGATCAGTGGACATTCGCGCGTCTGTGAAAAGATTTATGCTTGCGAGAAACATAAAACAGCTACCACCGTCACGTCTTAGCAAAAGATGTAGCAGAGAACCCGAGAAAATTCAGGTCATAAGTAAAATTGCTAAGCGGGTCTAAGGCCCCCATTCAGACCATTGTTGACCAGTACAGTGCGGCAGTTGAAGATAGGAAAACGGAAAGCCAAAGTTTTAAACTTCACGTTCAAGAAACAAACGTACCTTCATAGGATTAGCCACTTATCTATCTTGCTTTTACCGTGAATCTCTGGCCCAGTACAAGCTCCCAAGAAAATGCAAAAAGCGCAAGTGATTCCAATATATAAAAAGAGTAAAAGGACGGAGCCGCAAAATTGCAGACCAGTATCCATAACTTCTTGTTTGATGCAGAATCCTTGAACATATTCTCACAAAGAATAAAGCAAACTTTCTTGAGGCTGAGAAGCTTAAGTCCACGAATCAGCATGGTTGTAGAAAGCCTGGCTCACGCGAAACTAAGCTTGCCCGCCCCCTTCTCACATGATATACTGCGAAGTATGGATGAAGGCCAACAGGCAGAGTACGTATCTACAGACATCCGGGAAACATTTGACGCGGTGCCCACTTGCAGGCTGTTAACGAAGATACGAGCATATGGAATAAGTTCACACAAATGTGAATGAGTAGGAGACCTCTTAAGCAACAGAAGCCAGTATGTTTGTCCTCTATGGCAAATGTTCATCAGAGGCAACGGCATCGTCAGGAGTATTCCACGGAAGTGTGATAGGACAGCCGTACCCTCTATGTACATAAAAACAATTTGTTGGAAAGGAGGGCCGCTACCTGTTGTTGTTTGCTGATGCAGCTCTGGAGTACGGTAAGGTGACGAAGTTGAACGACTGTAGGAAGATACAAGACGACTCAGATAAAATTTGTAGTAGGAAAAATGTAAGTTAATGGGGATAAGTAGGAAGAACAAACCTGTAATGTTCGGATACAGTATTACTAGTGTCCTCCTTGACACAGTGCAGTCGTTTAAGTATCTGGGCGTAACTTTGCAAAGCGATATGGGATAGAACGAGCATGTGAGAACTGTGATAGGGAAGGCGTATGGTCGGCTTAGGTTTATTGGAAGAATTCTAGGAAAGAGTGGTTCACATGTGAAGGAGACCACATATAGGACACGGGTGCGGCTATTCTCGAGCACTACTCGAGTGTTTGTAATCCGTACCAGGTCGGATTGAGGGAAGACATCGAAGCAGTTCAGAGGCGGGCTGCTAGATTTATTACAGGAAGGGTCGTCAACACGTAAGTGTTCCGGGAGATGCTTCGGAAACTCAAATGAGAATCCCTGGAGGGAAGGCGACGTTATTTTTGAGGAACACTACTAAAGAAATTTTAGAACCGGTGTTTGAAGCTGACTGCCGAACGATTCTACTACCGCCGACATACATTACGAGTAAGGAGCACGAAGATAAGATTCGAGAAATCAGGGCTCATAAGGTGGCATGTAGACAGTTGTTTTCCCCTCGCTCTATTTGCAAGCGGAACAGGATCGGAAATGACTAGTAGTGGTACAGGATACCCTCTGCCACGCACCGTACGGTGGCTTGCGGAGTATCGATGTAGATGTAGCAATCAGTGCTGGACAGCTCGAATTAGCGGGATTTTGCAACACGAGTACTTAACGAAAATCCGTAGCAGCAAAGGTGTCTATGGGTCATTTACTCGTA